>NW_012123154.1:6865342-6995549 GCF_000951035.1 Colobus angolensis palliatus | reverse complement strand
TCTTTTTCTTTCTTTCTTTCTTTCTTTCTTTCTTTCTTTCTTTCTTTCTTTCTTTCTTTCTTTCTTTCTTTCTTTCTTTCATCTTTCCCTCCCTCCCTCCCTCCTTCCCTCCTTTCCTTCCTTCCTTCCTTCCTTCCTTCCTTCCTTCCTTTCTCTTTCTTCTTGATGTCTTTGCAAAGTAAAGCTAATAGCACTCAATGTATAGGTCTGAGACATAATATGAATGTCTAACATATTATATCTTCTACTCATTTCATTCTGAGGGCATCCTTCATTGAAAATCTCTTTCCTTCTATCCACTCTCCCAAATTCCCTTCTCCATTGAGCACATTTTTCATTCTGCCTCTTAGCTTAATCCTCCCTCCCCCAATTACTCCCTTTGTAGGTTCTTAGAGACCCCAAAGTTATCGTTGGTGCTTATTTCATTGGCCCGTCAAGTGTGGGGACTGCACATAATAAACACTCCTCAGTCAGGTAAGCACCTTCAATTAAAACTTCATCTTTCATGCTAGCCAGTCCCACTTCAATAGCATCTCTTAAACAATAATCACATATCACAACTTCCAGGGCTTTCTAAAACAGGTAAGAGATGCTGCTAAGACCTGGCAGGCTTCCAGAGTATAGCTGTCAGTGGCCAAAATTTAGTTGCAAAGGTCCCAATATTCTTGGATTCAACAAAAATTTCCCTCCAGATGCTTAGATTTTAGAAAATAAATCCCCTCCGTTCTAAAGCTTTAGGTTTCTTTCCTCTCTATTATGAGGTAAAAATATGGTGGAGGTAAGCAGGCTTGGGTATTGTAGTGGGTTGAGTAGTGGTCCCCAGAAAGATATATCTAAGCCCTAACCTGCTGTCTCTATGAATGTTATCTTATTTGGAAATAGGAACTTTGAAGACGTAATTAGGTTAAGAATCTCAAGATGAGATTATCTTGGATTCAAGGTGGACCCTAAATCCAATGGCATGTATTATTATAAAAAGAGGAGCAGAAAGAAGGACACACAGGAGAGACCATGTGAAGTCAGTGGCAGACACTGGAGTGAGGAGTCTATAAGTCACGCTACTCAAAGGCTCACCAACAACCACCAGAAGAAGCTAGGAGAGTATGGAGGAGATCCTCCCTTAGAGCTTCCAGAATGAACCAAACCTGTTCACATCTGATTTTTGAGTTTTGGCCTGCAGAACTATGAGAGAATCAATTTCTGTCATTTTAAACCACTTAGTTTGTGATAATTTATTGCGGCAGCCCTGGAAAAGTAATAAAGCTATCGTAATTTCAATTAACGAGGAGATTTTTCCTTCTTTTGTACCAGCTATGACCCTGACAATGGGTATAGTTGTTTCTGCAGCCCAGAGTACTAAGATTGTTATGCATTACCAATGTCCTTTCCATGCCCAGTCTGGATGGGAAGGATTGCTTTTCTCTGGGACCACTCTTCTTGAGATAGTGGTGTGACTCTTAGTGGCACACGTGTAACCAAATTCATCAGTTAAATTTGGACATGGCAAATTTTACAAACTGATCCATACTGTTATTCATGTGCACATTTTATTGGTGTAAATTGATTTTAGCTCTTTGAACAACACTATTATATATTTTGTCCTCCGCTGCCCTGCTCATAGGCCCTGATGTGGTGTCTTTCAGAGAGCCAGGGCTCAGTGGGGTGTGAGATGCCAAATGACCAAACTCTCCAGGGTTCAGCAGCATGATTATAAAGAGAAGAATGCTGTCAAAGGATTCAAAAAGGCAGGGATAGAAAAGTAAGCAAGGAGGTTAAATTTACGTCCCATGTTAAATCCCCTAGTGATCCCTTTAGGAAGCTGGAATCGAAGATGAAAGTGAGATGTAAAGATAAGCATTGTCACTTCTGCTTTGCTGCCCCTCCCTCTGCTTCCTCAGTTTCTCTGACTTGTCTTCAGTTATCATCTCAGGCTTGGCTCTATTTCTTAGCTAATCCTGAGACCCATCTCTTTTATCCCACTTTCCTGTCTTTATACCTCTCTCCTTCCTCCTTCAAAATCCTTACCTCCAAATTAAGTTGAGATCTAAAGCCTGATTGAGGAGTAGTCTTTTCCAGAACATAGACTTGTTCTCTCTCTGCAACAGTCACATAAGTGAGTGCACCAGAATTCACTTATGTAGGCCCAGTCTCAGCCCCCACCCTATCCTTCCAATGGTCCTCATTTAGAGAAGTGGCATCTGCACAGACCTCTGGCTGGTCTCGTTTAGAGGCTCATCCTGAGCTCTCATGCACTCATTTACTGCCTTAGTTCCTTGTTCAACCCTTCAGCAGCCCTCACTTCATCCTGTTCCTATGCTCCAACCAGACTTGGATACCTAGAACTTTAGGGCAATAACACCTGTTCACCTGGGTCCCTGTCTACTGGTAGCTACTTGGTTGGAAGTCCTAAAGCTGACAACTCTAGAAATGGAACTGGGAATCTTGGGGCCCTTTGGACACCTAGAGACTTGATCTTGTCTCTAGACCAGGGCCAGCCTTTAAGGCCAAATTAGCTCTCTTCAGACTATCTCCAACTCCAAAAATGGAAGATCTGTGGAGGCCTGGGTTCCTCTTCTCTATGATAGCACTGTGTGTTTGGGCACCCTTCTTATATGTTATCAAAGCATCTCCAAGTTATAATAAGCATTTAAATATTGAAAAGGGTAAAACAGAATGATATGACAAAGATAAAAAGTGGTTCAGGTACTGACTTATTGGGCTGTGGAACTAAGCAGATGGTGCTTACTGTGAACATTTTGAATAATAAATAGGAAAGGTTAATCGTTAGTTAACACCCCACTGAAAATAAAAAGAAGTAAGGCTTAATAGCTGTGGTCAAATACCACTATTCAATAAGAAATGCTAAAGACAATATGGAAGTGTGGTTTTAGGACATAAAAGGGGAGTGTACATTATTCTTGGCTCACTCACCCTTTGTGTGGGTGATGTTAAAAGAAAACAATGCCAAATGAAATCTAAAGGGAATTGGCATTATAAAGCATCACCAGGTGCACTCTACTTATCCTCACAGAAACTCTAACCAACAGATATATGAGGAAAGCAAGTTTGCAATGGCCTTGCAAAATAAGAACTCAGTATTAAAGTCTTCAAAGAAAGGATGCTATGAAAAGATTTATATTAATAAATCCAAGAAGATCAGTAAAAAAGTGTAGAGAAGGAAAAGCCTTCTTCAGCTCCACCATTCTAAGTTTAGGAACCAAACACAGCTGTTTGAGAGGGTCTTTGGGCTAAGGGAGGGAGTAATTTTGTTGGGAAGTGAGAAACCTTTATAATGGAAATGTCATAACAGGGCTTAGTACTGCTTAGCATATTTACAAGACTCAAAATTGTCTGGTTTACCTTTACCAACACTATCTTCAGATATTTATGAACCTCTTGTTAAAATCATGGCTCAGTAATGGGAATTGCTTGAGGGACTAAATCCCAATGGAAGGCTGTCATACTTAAGACGGAAAATTAGCATGGAAGGTATAGGCTTGGAGATCAAGAAGTTAAAGAGATGTGAGAGAAATTACTCTGAAGAAAATAAATAGAAAACAGAATGAGACAGATTGTCTTGCAAAATGCTGGAGGGAAGGGAAATTGGTAGAAAATTTTCCAGTCAGTTATTTTGTAAAATACATAGACTCTTAAAAAAAAAACCCATTTCACCTACTAATTCTATTTTTCCCAATTCTATTTTCCCTGCTATATCTATTTTTCTTAATATTTGAACAATTATTTAGCTAAAAACAATATAGCTAAATATCATCTTTCACTGTACTGTTTTAATAAAAATCACCAAAAATAAGAGGTACTAGAGGGCATAATGCTTGCACAAATAAACATTCATGGTGTTAAAATAATTATTTAGGAAACAAAACTTTGGAAATGTTTAGATATTGGTTGTTGTCCCTAAGTGGTGTGTCCTTAAGTGGAGATTTGAAACATTTAGATCTGGTTCATTTTAATACTGAACAAAATTAAATCAACCAGCTAGTAAAGGATGGCCAGTTCTTGTACATTTTTTAGCTCGCAGTATTTCCATTCACAATGTGAATGGTGCCTGTATCAATTAGGGTTCAACCAGAGAAATAGAACCAGTGGGAGATAAATATTAACAGATTTATTGCGAATGACTGGCTTACACAATTGTGGGGTTGGATGGACAAGTCTGAAGTCTGTAGGGCAAGCCCTCAGGAAGGGCAGGCTGGACCTCTTGGGCATGAATTGAATGGCTGTCCACTGGCAGAATTTCTTCTCCTTCTGGAAAGCCTCAACTCTGCCCTGAAGGCCTTTCAAACACATTTAGTCAGCCCAACCCAAGTTTTCTATGCTTGATCTTAGCTAAAAGGCTGAGAAGCAATCTACCCAGGTTTTCTAAGTCAAGTTTGCTTATGTAAAGTCAACTGACTATGGACTTTTATCACATCTATAAAATTCTTCAATGACAGAAACACTCTAGATTAAGTTTGATTGAATAACTAGTGATTAACACAAAAACTGTCCATCACAGTTCACTATGGGTCAATTTGGCATTTAAACACATGTCCTTAGTTTATACATAATCTCCAAATACAGACAATAACACGAACATACTTCTGCCATCGATGGCAAAACTATCCCATATACAACCAAAAACATGCTAACCCTTTCCCCAGAAAAGGATGCAAAGTCCTCGGGTGATGTTCACTCTTCTGTAATATAAAGTTAGTTATCATTTGTATGTCTTATGTTAGATAACAAGTGAATAAGAGGAAAGAAAGCAAATATAATTTAGTTCACAACAACTAAACACATATTTAATTCAAAACAAATATCCACAAAAAATAAGGAAAGCATTCATAACTATTATAGTCTTCATTTATGCAACTGATTACATGGTCCTAGCTGATATTGATAACTATGCTATATGTTCCCACACCCATTCAATATTCCCTTTGCCCTCAACAAACATCTTAGCTGGTCATGGTTTTGCACCAGAGGGGGTGACTCTACCTTCATTCCTAAAGGGTTTGGGACATTAGAAATCTTACCTAAATTGACTTTTGTACTTTTCCATAGACATTAACTACAAGACATTCTAGTACTATAAGATTCCCTAAGGAATCTCTTGTGTTCTATAGATATTCTTCATTACCCCCATTGTGTACCAGAAGACTATTTTTTCCTTGGTTATCATAGCCAAACTGTGATAAATATAGTAACCCCATTCTTTTACTGTTCTTTCAGAGGCATGAAGAATCCAAACTGTTTGTGTGGCAGTCTCAACTTGTAGTTCAGTGGGATCATGTTTTGTCTTCTGGTAGAATCATTTATTCCTTAAAAACTGGAATCTCTAGACCAGCAAAACTGAAGGTCTTAGAGATGTTTTAGAAAATTGCTGGTAGTAAGTGGAACCACTCCCACTTCCCTGCCTTGAATTTTGGTTATTTGAATTATGACTATGGTAGTAATAGCAGTATATATTGAACACTAGTTTAGAGTACATACAGCATCCTGGAGGATACCTCAGTCCCTGCCCTAGTTTTTCAATTTATTTCCACCCAACTATTACTGTAACTGAGTCTTCACCATGTTATTTCATCATTCTATCAAGCTAGCTGCTTCAGAATGGCAGGGAATATGATCGTGGACAAGTCACTCTGTAAGTTCATAGTTTTGGCAGAAACATTGCATTCAGGAAAGGCAAATCCATATCCAGACTAATTGTCTATTTCTTTAAGAAAAAACCACCACCTATATCAGGGTGGAAGTGGTCCAATGTAATTAAGTTGCTACTAGGTTACATGGATGATTACCTTAACAAATGAGTCCATATAAAGCACTCAGGATTGGTCTCTCCTGCTGGTAGACTGGGCACTCCACAGTGGCCATAGCAAGGTTGGCCTTAGTGAGTAGACATATTGCTGAGCCCATGCATAGGTAAACCCATGTATAACTGTCACCAATGGGTAATGAAAAGAATGGCTGGGAAATGAAGCTGACTGGTATTGATGAGATGGATTATTCTATTCAGTTGATTAATAAAACCCTCCTCTAGTGAAGCAACCCATGATGAGTCTTCACATAAGACATAGATATCTTCAGATTTGGTGCCCACTAGAGGGTCTCCATCCACATACCTCAGCAATTTCCCAAGCATGTTTTTTCCAAGCCCCTGATCTTTCAGCCAACCCATTGGCTATAGCCTATGAATTAAAGTAGTCTTAAAGCTCTGGCCATTTCTCCTTCTAAGTAAATAAACAACGGTACACTGCTCAAATTTCTGCCCACTGGGATGGTTTTCCTTTTTCATTGTCCTTCAGAAATGTCCCAGAATGGGCTATAGTGCTTCAGCCATCCACTTTTGGATAGTGTCTGCATACTGTGCAGAACCATCTCTAAACCAAGCTCAAGTTTTGTCTTCCTCAGTCAACTAGTTGTAGGGAACTTGTTATGAGGCCATATGTGCAGACTGGGAGACAGAGTAAGTAATGCAGCAAGAATTGGGGTCATGAACATTTGGCTCACTTCCTGATGAAACTTACTTGTGCCTCCAGGGCTGCTTAAGCCCAATTTTATATATAGGACTTTCACATACGATAATGGAATATTTTTGTGCATGCCCAACTTTATGGCTTGTAGAACAGACAACATCCAATATGTGATAGAAAGCTCTGGTCATATGGTTACTTGGTTGGCCATAGCTAAGTGTTCAGTTTTTATTTAGGCTTAGTAGCAAGCCAAAATCTTTCTCAAAAGGAGAGCAGTAATACACAGAGGATTTCAGGGCTTTGTTCAAAAATATAAGGCATCCACTGTATTTCACCCATAAGTGTGTGCAAAAGTCTTCAAATAGCATCTCTTTTTGCTGCTGACACATCAAACATCATTGCATCTACTAAATCATATGATCCAAGTGGCAAAGCAGTTTGCACAGCTAACTGGATCTGTTTCAGAGCCTTTTCTTTTTCTACACCCAGTTAAAACTAGCAGTTTTTCAAGTCACTCAGTAAATGCTGGAGTACCATACCCAAATAAAGAATATGTTGTCTCCAAAATTTAAAGAAGCCTTATAAGCACTGTGCTTCTTTGTAGCTTGTAGACTTGTGCTCATGCAGACTTGTAGGAGAAACCAGATGAAACAACTTATCCTTCACCTTAGAAGAGATATCCTGACATGCTCTACACCACTGGACCCCTAGAAATTTCACTGAGGTAGAAGGCTGTGGCATTTTTCTAGATTTATTTTTCATCCTTGGACATGCAATTGTCTTACAAATATGCCTAGAGTAGTTGCTATTTCCTGCTTCGCAAGTCCAATCACCATAATTACTTATCTGTAATAGGCCAGTGTGATATCTTGTAGAAGGGAAAGGGAATCAAAGTCCCTGTGGACTACATTTTAGCTGAATTAATTTAGATGGATGAAATATAAGTCTGGAGGGTTAATATACCCTAGAGACAGAATAGTGCAGGTTTATTGGTGGACTTGCCAGCTAAACAAACTGCTTCTTCTTGTGTATATTATCAGATATCAAGGAAAAAGCATTTGACAGATTGATGACTGCACACCAGGTACCAAGGGATGTGTTAATTTGCTCAAGCAATTAAATCACATCTGAAACAGCAACTGCAATTTAAGTCTACTTGATTCTCTTTCTGGATAATCTACTGTTATTCTCCAAGATCCATCTGTTTTCCACATAGGCAAATAGGCAGGTCGAGTGAGGGTGCGGTGGGAATTGTTACCTCTGCGTCTTGATGATGGCATTAATGTCTGCAGTCCATCCAGAAATATGGTATTGGTTTTAATCTGCTATTTTTCAAAGGAGAGGCAGTTCTATTGGCTTCCTCTTGGTATTTTCTTACTATAATAGCTCTCACTTTAGAGGTCAGTAAACCAATGTGGGAATTCTGCCAGTTGCTGACTATTTCTATTCAGTTATTTGATAAGTAACTGCAGGATGAGTTTGCCGACCCACTGAGTCACTATAAGATGGATCTAAGCTAAAACTCCGTTGATCATCTGACCTCCATAAGTTCTTACACTGACTGGTGGACAAACCCATGTTTTGTTTCCAGGAATTAGTATTAATTCCCAGCTGGTGTTCAGTAACTCTACAAAAGTTTTATCATTTTCTTTTCCTCATTGCACAGTCACCTTGATAACAGGCCATGAGTTCCTTTGTGGAAGGCTGAGAGAGAAAGATTAACAATATAAAGTTTTAACTGTGTAGAGAGCGTTCTCCTCAAAAGGACCCAGCCTCCTTTTCATTCAAGGAGTTCTGGGTCTATAAACTGAATCAAGTTGGGAAACTTGCTGAGGAACTTAATCTGTCTGTTTTGGTGATTCATGCTAGACTTCTGTTCACTAAATACAGATCTCTTCTGCTAATATAGATCAAGTACTAATTTAGTAGACTGCCCATGTATTCCTTTTCTTTTCCTTTTTTTTTTTTTTTTTTTTGGTGAGATGAAGTCTCACTCTGTGGTCCAGGCTGTAGTGCAGTGATGCTACCCTGGCTCACTGCAACTGTCACCTTCCAGGTTCAAGCTGTTCTCCTGCCTCAGCCTCCTGAGTAGCTGGAATTACAGGTGCCCACCACTATGCCTGGATAATTTTTATATTTTTAGTAGAGATGGGGTTTCGCCATGTTGGCCAGACTGGTCCCAAACTCCTGACCTCAAGTGATCCGCCCGCCTTGCCTCCCAAAGTGCTTGGATTACAGGCGTGAGCCTCTGTGCCTAGCCCTATTCCTTTCCATGGGTCTTGGTGAATCAGATTTTTTTACTACTACCTTGGCTCTGCTATCCTTCACAGTAGCCACATCCACCTTGTCTGAGGCAATGAAGAGTCACCACTTGGCCCCTGCCACCCTGAGATACTGTTATACCCATTGCACTTAGAGATCCCTTTTTTTGGGGGGGGGGTGGTGGGCGGGGGATGGAGTCTTGCTCTGTCACCCAGTCTGGAGTGAAGTGGTACAATCTCAGCTCACTGCAACCTCTGCCTCCTGGGTTCAAGCGATTCTCCTTCATCAGCCTCCCAAAGAGCGGGGATTATAGGCACCTGCCACCACACCCAGCTAATTTTTGTATTTTTAGTAGAGATGGGGTTTCACCATGTTGGCCAGGCTGGTCTCAAACTCCTGACCTCAAGTGATCTGCCCACCTCACTTCCCAAAGTGCTGATATTACATGTGTGAACCACTGCACCAGCCTGAGATCCCATTTTGATAATGTTAGTTCCCACTGTACTTTCTGACCTGAAGAGAGACAAGAGAGCTCTTTAAGGAGGCTGGGACATCCTTCAAAAATCTATTTCTCAAAGTTGTGGTGAAAAGTGTGTCTTATGGACCCTATCAAGTTAGTTGAGCAGATCTTTCTTACATGATCTTTCAAACATTTCCACTTTTCTTAAGTCTTTGGATATCTTATTATATAGTGTTACAAGACAGTTCTAACATTTAGCATTATTTGGCATAGGCCACCTTCAGGTTCATGTTTCTGTGAACCCACCAACCAAACCAAGCCTTTTCTAACCACTCAAGCTAGCCCAAATATTTGATTAGTGATTCATATCAAGAAATTTGGCCAGATTCAACCTTATATTTCTTCCACTACAGTCTTACATTTTTACAATGCATCCCCACATGAATTCTCCGGTTTTCTGTCTGTATATATTGGAAACATCGTGCAGTTCTTTTCTCATATGGCACATCTCACAGATTACACTTTCTACCTCACCCTTGGGGACCTGCTGGGGTTGAGTCTAATTATAGGTCTAGAAGCAAAGAGGAGTACTGGCAGTGGGTCCTAAGGAGAATCAGCAGTATCTTTCAAGGTAGTTACCTCAGGGGAAGCCATTACAGTTTCTTCAGGCTAATCTCCTCAGGCAGGGGTAGAAAGACTGCTTCTACTGACAAAGAAGACTCAGCTCCTTTGTGATCTACCCATATGTCCCCCTTCAAACTTTCAGGGTCCCCTTCCTTCCCAATCAAAGCTCTCTGCTTAACAAAAGACACACTGCAATGTTGAGAATCTAATTTGCATTTTAATTTAGCCACTTACAGGGTTAGACTCTGAATTTGGGTTTCAGAAATTCTTGCCCCTGGGCTACAAATGATAAAGGTTTCTTTCAGGGCAGACAAAGAAGCTTTCAGATTATTTATGTAGAGATTGAAACGAGAATTTGAAACTCTGAACGTATCTTATTCTTTCCCCACTTAGTACAATTAGGAATAACCAGCCAAACACATTGTACTCTTTGGTTTTACTAAAATGTTCTAAGGTAGAAAATACATGGTAACCCAAATCTCACCTTTCATAGGTATTTGATTAAGAGTATCCAGTGGCTATATTTTGTATATCTCTATTGTTACACTGTGACATAAACCACTAATGCCCTTTTTACCACTGGAATAGATCCATAGGTGTCTTTAAATCTAATTATATTAGGGAACCAATTTCAGAAACCCCAGAACCAATGCAGAAAATTCACCCATAAGGTTATAGTCCTCTAGAACCTCTTCCAGTATCAAAATCTGTATCAGTTAGGGTTCTCTAGAGAAACACACATGGTAGGAGATGTATATTAACATATTTATTACCAGTAATTGGCTTATATGATTGTGGGGGCTGGCTGGTCAAGCCAATTGTATTTGTCCATTCTCACGCTGCTATCAGGACATATCCAAGATTGAGTAATTTATCAAGGAAAGTGGTTTAATTGACTCAGTTCCCCGGGACTGGAGAGGCCTCAGGAAACTTACAGTCATGGCAGAAGTGGAAGCAAACACTTCCTTCTTCACAAGGTGGCAGGAGAGAGAAGAATGAGAACCGAGCAAAGGGGAAAGCCCTTTATAAAACCATCAGATCTTGCGAGAACTCACTATCACGAGAGCAGGATGGGGAAAACCTCCCCCATGATTCAGTTATTTTCACCTGGTCCCTCCCATGACATGTGGGGATTATTGGAACTACAATTCAAGATGAGATTTAGGTGGGGACACAGACAAACCATATTACCAATGTCCTCTAAAATCTGTAGGGAAAGCCACCGGGAAAGGCAGACTGGAGCTGCTGGGCAGTAGTTGAGCCTGTTGTCTACAGGCAGAATTTATTCTCTGTCTGAAAGTCTCAGCACTGCTCTTAGGGCCTTTTAACACAATGAATCAGGCTACCCAGGTTTTCTAACTCAAGTTCACTTACAGAAAGGCAACTTATTATGAACTTTCATCATGTCTATTAATTGCCTTTACAGAACATGCAGATGGGTGTTTGATTGAATAGCTGAGGTTTTAGCCTAATCAAGTTGACAAATAAAACTTACCATAATAGTGCTCATTAGAAATGGTGCTGCCTGAACTCATGAAAGGTGTCTGACCATCCTTCTGTCATATCCTGGTAAAACTGATGAGAAAATTGGAAATCTAAGAGAATGTAAGGACAGTGATGGTGACATATTGAACCTAAGGCGATACTACATGATCCCTGTTTCTGGCATTATACTCTTATTGCACCCTCTTCTTCAGTGTGTGTAGGACCTGTGACTTGCATCTAACCAATAGAATATGACAAAGGTAATAGGATTATATGATGTCATAGAAGACTCCATATCACCAGCTGACTCAGTCTAGAATCTTGGTGTGCTCACAGGCTTTGAAGAACAAGCTGCCACAAATCCTACAGCTATAAGGAAATGAACTTTATTAACCTGAGTGAGCTTAAAACTAGATCCTTCCCCAGTCAAGCCTGCAGGTGAGAATTCAATCCTGGCTGGCACCTGGATTGCAGCTTACAGAGGACTCACCTAAGGCCATGTCTGGACTTTAAATCCACAGGAACTGTGAGGTAACCAATGTGTGCTATTTTAAGCTATTAAGTTGTGGTGATTTGTTACATGGCAGTAGAAAGCTAATACTGTGGAGTTTGAATCCTGTCCTGCCTAGTCCCATGCCTTGTCCTTTCTCTGCTAAGCTGTATGGTTCCAAGTAGAGTCCAACTATACTGTACTGCTTTAGATGAAGGGACTCAGGGTCAGATGCAGGTGACCAAGGACACAGGGTTTGTTATCAGCAGAGTGCTGAACTGGAAATTCTCTTCCACTGAAAATTTAAGGAAACTAACTGAGGGGTTTGTGAAAAACTTGAAAGCAGGAGTTGAAGTGGTTCTGCAGAAGCAGTTGCTGTTAATGGTGTTAAAAATGACCAGGAGGCAGAGAAGTCAGAGAAAGATCGAGGTAAATGATCTTGTTTCACAGCATAGAGACCTTTGGAAAATGAGAAAAGGATAGTTTCTATGGCCTAAAGGGAGATAAGTTAGATTATATCAGGGAGAAAATGATGAGGTGTTCAGTTTAATGTTTATAAGAATGCAGACATTTGAAATCTTAGCAAACTGTTATTGGAGACTTAATATGGTTTTTACTTGTAATATATATCTTTTTATAAAACAGTATATTAGAAAATACAATGGCAATTACGACTACATAAATTCTTTTCATTTAACTGAAGCCCATGGGGATATCACACAATTGTGAAAAAGAAAGTGACCTGTTCTTCATAAGAAATTCCCAGTAGACCAGAGCAAAAGTTACTCTTCCTCACGTGTAAATTTCCAGGATTAGATGGGAAATAGAAGCAGCAGAGATATGGGGTTAGGGATCTGGGAACACCTGTCAGATGGGCACTGGGTCCCACAGGGGTTCTTGTCATTTAGTGCAGACACATTATCATTATTTTGGCAGTGTGGGAAGACCTTTTCTAACATGGAGCATCCGGGAGGGGGGTGTGGAAACCACCACTCTTAGGACCAGAAAAACCAGTGTCAGGCTCCAAGTGAACCACTGGTACAAACTCGGAAAGATTACAGCCATTTAAAAAAAATTGTTATCTTGATGTCAATGGAAAAACAGTGAGGATATTTACCTTTTAAACATTCTTCAAATAGGTAACTTTCATGTTCTTCTTGACATGGGCTAAAACTTACCCAGTGGGTATTTTATTAAAAACTAACGGCAATGACCTAGGCTGGGCGTGGTGGCTCACACCTGTAATCCCAGTACTTTGGGAGGCAGAGGAGGGTGGATCGCCTGAGGTCAGGAGTTCAAGACCAGCCTGGCCAACATAGTGAAACCCCATCTCTACTAAAAAATATTAAAAAATTAGCTGGGTGTGGTGGTGGGAACTTGTAATCCCAGCTACTAGGGAGGCTGAGTAAGGAAAATTGCTTGAACCCAGGAGGCCGAGGTTGCACTGAGCTGAGATCTGACTCATTGCACTCCAGCCTGGGTAACAACAGTAAAACTCCATCTCAAAATCAAACAAACAAAGAAAAAACTAATGGCCTAATCCTAATGTTTTCGAAATGGGCAGAGTTGTCTCATCAATATAAATGGTTTATAGGATTTAAAAGTAAATGGAAAAGTATTATGTGTCAATGTGTCCAAGAATAAGAAAGGAAGGTTAATTGTACATTCAGGCATTCAGAGGGAACCTAGTAGAAGAAAACCTAGAAAGCTTAATTGAAGCAGCTTTTTTTTTTTTTTTTTTTTTTTTTAAAGAAATGATAGCTTAGCCAAAGGGATGATAAACATTTAGATTTTTCTTTTGTTTTAGTTTCAGGGGAACTTGTGCAAATTTGCTATATTGAAGCAACTTTTATCTTCTAGTAACCTGTGGCTGTGAGTCTAGTTTTGTGAATTATTTTAAGTGCTGCATCACTGATACTGTTAATGGCACAGTGTGTGGAAAAGCACAGACATTGATAACTTTGTGTTGAAATAGGATTCTGAATAGTTGGGTAGGAAATACAAAGAAGTCTTTGAAATACTTTAAACAACTTATTTCATTTATGTTTTTCTTTTAATATATGCATAAAAGTACTATATGATAAAAGTCTGTGTCTAGTTAAAATTAAATGATACATTTCAATAAATATAATTAAAGTTTCAAAATAATAAGGAAATGTTATTGTTGAATTCATAGCTATTTTTCTTCTTAGTAGTACAGAATATAATGTTACCACTGTAAATAGGTTACATCTTCAATTTGATGATCAAATAAGTTCAGTACTTAGGATTTTTCTTAGCATTAAGTAACATAAATCTTTTTATAGGAAGCAAACTAAGGTCCAGGAGATTTGCTTGTGTCTTTTTACAGAGAACTATTTGATATAGGCAACCAGAACCATATGAGAGGCTGGAAAAGTATCTAACAGTACTACTTATCTATAGTAAAGACTTTTTAAAGCTCATTTATGATTGCACAACCTAAATAACCATATATGGCTGGGCCTGGGAAATGCAGAAAGGCAGATGAGTGAGTATTTGCCTGAACTGAGTGATATAGCGCACAGTGCACTTGTAGGAGGAGGAGGGGGATTGAATGAAAACCAGAGGGCAGTTGTTAAGGCAAGTAGAATGCTGAGGTTTAATCAGCAGCATCCCTCATAAGGTCATGACCAAATTTTACCCAACTCACTGGTCAATATCCTACTACTATAACAGGGATTCTATGGACACTTTGGGTGGTGACATCTTCATGGAATTGCTGACGTCTCACTCTAATTTTTGCAACTGGGTCACCTGGCACTCACTTGCAGTTCCTTCCAAATGTAGACTCGAGTTCCTACCTGGTTCAGAATGTGTAGGACAATGACTAAAGCTCAGAGAAAATGTCTTGCTGTCAATCCCATATAGACCTTGGGGCAATTTTATTGTTTTTGCCTGGTACTCTATTTCTTGCTTTTTAAATCTCAAGTAGATCCCTTAACTGGGTTCCTAAGACCAAAAGATAGTGTTTTTCACCTACTACATACATGCTGCAAATATTTTCTCCCAGTTTGCCATCACTTACATATTTCTGATATACAAAATATATATTTAAATATCATTTAATTTTTAACATAATTATACGTAACATAGAATACATATAAGATATAAAAACCACATATTTATGTAATTAAATATATTGTTATTATCTGTTATCACATCTAGATTTGATAAATGAATAGAGCCTTTCCTTATCCTTACTGGGTTATGGAAGAACGCTTCCATGTGTTCTTCTAGTGCTTGCATGGTTTCATTGTTAACATTTATTTCTCATGTCAGTTGGAATTTCTTATTTTGTACGGTGCAAGTTAAGGATCCAATTTTATCTTTTATTCAAATGACTTTGTTTTTGCTTGTTTTAGAATCAGGCTCTCTCTCACCCAGGCTGGTGTGCAGTAACATAATCATAGCTCACTGCAGCCTTGAACTCTGAGAGCTCAACCAATCCTCCTACCTCAGCCTCCTGAACTGTTAGGACTACAGTTGTATACCACCATGCCCAACTAATTTTGTTGTTTGTTTGTTTTTTTGTAGAGATGGAGAACGCTGTTGGCGGGGAAAGGTCTTGCTATATTGCCCAGGCTGGTCTCGAACTCCTGGGCTCAAGGGATCTTCCTGTCTAAGGCTCCCAAAATGCTGAGATTATAGACATGAAGTACTGCCCCTGTCCTCAAATGGCTGTTTTCGAATTTTTTGCCCCAGTAATGTAAGACACCATCATCATCATACATTACATTTTCATTTTTTCTTGGATCAATACCTGGACTCTGTATTCAATTCCACTGGCCTGTCAGTCTATTGAGGTGCCAGCAACACATTGCTTTAGTAATGGAGGCTTCAAAGTCTATTTTCATATCTGGTAGGATTTCATTTCCTTATAGTTTTTCTTCTTCAATGTTGTCATAGCTATTCTAGCATTTTATTTTTTCTATTGATTTTAGTATTGACTGGTCTAGCTCCATAAAAATGCCTGTCATTTATTTATTTTTGATCATGTTAAGTTTTCAAATCAACTGAGGGAGAACTGATATTCTAACGATGGGTTGAATCATCCTATCCCAAAGAGCAAAGGATGTCTTTGTGTTTATTCAAGTCTTCTTCAGGAGTATTTTCAAGTTTTTCTTATAGAGGTTTTGCAAATTTCTTATTAAGCTTATTCTTAAGTATTTTATATTTTATTTTCTTGCTGGAAATGGGGCTCTCTCCTACATTATATCTTCTGATTATTTTTTGTATTGAAGGCTACTGCTTCCTGTATGTTAATTTGACAATCTGCTTTATTACTTCACTTTTGTTTAGTCTACTTTAATTTTGTTTGCAAATGTGCTATCTTTCTATACTATTTTGAGTTAAATGAACTTTTGGAAGATAGTCCGACCTCAAAAAACACCATTGTTCTTCAGGAAAAATACATTGTGACTTCCAAACAGCTAAGCTACAAGGAAACTTTTAGAACACAACCCACACATAAAAATAATTGCTTCAATATTTTACTTATGAATATAAAGAAAGGTAAAAGCACCATATGTTATTTATTTATTTACTGGAGACAGGGTCTCGCTCTGTTGCCTAAGATGAAGTGCAATGGCACTCTTGTAATTCACTACAGCCTCCCCCTCCTGGGCTCAAGTGATCCGTCCAACTCAGCCTCCTGAGTAAATGGGACCACAGGCATGCACTACCATACCTGGCTAATATTTTTGGATTTTAAAAATGGAGACGAGGTCTTGCTATGTTGCCCAGGCTGGTCTCAAACTCCTGACCTCATGTGATCTACCTGCCCCAGCCTCCCAAAGTGCTGGGATTACACGTGTGAGCCACTGTGTCCAGCCTAAAAACACTATATGTCATTTTAAAAAACTATATGACATGATATGTGCCACTTAATTTACTTATTAATATTCTTTTACTGTTTGGATTTAGTGCTATTCCTTTGATTTTTTTTTAACTATAGTCTTGTTGTTAAATAAGAATGTGATTAGAGAAATTTGATATTTCCTTTAAGGAAAGACTTTCTTCATTTTTTCCCACATTAAATGATATATTAAATATTCTGTATATTTTAACATTTTTCCAAGTTTGTTGCATTTTTGCAATCTGGGTAATTTCCTTTGCTAAGGCAACAACACTTATTTAGTGCACAATAAATGCTTACCTAAAATATTTTAGGTTCGCTTTCTTCACCAACTGCTGACATATAATCTTTTTCAACTCAGCATATTGATTTTATGGCCCCTATCATAGCATCCCAGGTTTGGGAAACACCTCAAGAAGTAACTATTCAGAATCCCTGGCTCCACAGAGAACCAAGGAACTTGACAAGAAGATATCCTGCAATTTTTTTCAGAGGCACATTTTAGTGTTTAATAACCCATAATATTCTCAGATTTTTTTCTGTTATCTGTATTAAATAACCGAGGGTGCACAGATTTTGAATTTTAGTTCTAAATGACTGGAAAAAATGATCTTTCCTAGGAAAACAGACCTCCGCATAGGATCTGAAGAAGTGTTATAAAATAAATGGAAAATATGACCCCTCTGGCCGGGGTACGAGATTTTCAGTTAAGTGCCCATTTCCACAAAGTGTTTGTGCTGTAGTAAGCTGGGTGATTGTCATCAATTGTCTTGGACTCAACCTTCTTGGACTCTCATGAGTAATATTAGCACCGGCATCCAAACTGACAGCACATGACAGACTATGACATGGAGTCTGAAGATTGTAGTTGTGCTGTCAGGGTGATGGGCTATGCACAGAAACAGGCACTCCAGGCATGTCTCAGTAAGCACACTGGGTCTGAGCGGACAAGGACAGGCTGACTTATGGCATCTGTTGTGCTTGTGCTGCTTGAGCAGAAACTCCCTCCCTCCCTCCCTCAGTAGCATTGTGAGTCTCTTCCGGGGCAGGGTCCCCTGTTCTTTTGCTTATCCTTTAAATGCTGGTTTGTCTGATGTTTGACCTTGACATGTCTGATGCTATCTGATTGTGGATAGTCATGTGTTCACAGGAATAGGCAAAAACTCTAGTGACTGTATAGCATGGTGGTTAAGGGAGCAGTGCCATTCACCACCTGATTCCAACCCAACAGGAAGAATCATGGGCAACGCGTGTGGACAGTGTCTGGGAGAACCTCCTGAACACGCAGCAGGTTTCCTTTTTCTTTTTAAAAATAAATGTTATTGTGTATATTTGAGGTTTACAACATGAGGTTATGGGATTCATGTAGATAGTACAATGGTTACTATAGTGAAGCCATTGAACATACTTGTCATGTCATATGGTTACTTAGCATGTATGTGTGCAATAAACAAAGGCTTATTGTGCTAAGCTGCTCGGAGTTTTTTGGTTTTTTTTTTTTTTAACTTTTAAGTTCAGCGGTACAAGTGCAGGTTTGCTAGATAGGTGAACTTGTGTCATGGGGATTTGTTGTACAGATTTTTTTGTCACCCAGGTATAAAACCTAGTACCCATTAGTTATTTTTCCTGATCCTCTCCCTCCTCCCATGATACACCTGCAAAAGGCCCCAGTGTGTGTTTTACCCATTTATGTAACCATATTGTTTCTTACCGTGGTGTGACTTTGGCTCTCCTGACCAATGTAATTTTGAATCACAACTAGAAGGTGTTGCTTCTTCCGCTTTTTAAATTTAACACTTACGTCAAAAGCATATGGCAGTATTTTAAACTAATCACCCTTTTAAAATGAGGTAAGAGTCCCTCAAGTTGATGCATCATCATTTACTCAACTAATTCCTTATGGTCAATTATTTAGATTTCCTCCCCTTTCCCAATTCATAGAACTTCTTCAGACAAATTTTCAAGAATGAGTTATTGATTTTAATTAAATTACAAATTAACATATTTCTTCCTAATCTCAAAACAAGTAAAAATTTGAACATTTGTAGTGGGTCACGCCGAGTAGAGCCCATACACTGTGCCTAACAGATGAACTTCACGAGGGTTGTAAATGTGCCATTGAATATAGCACCGGAGACAGGCCTATGCCAAACACCATGCTGGAGTCAGTAGTTTCACCCTCCAGGCCTGCGGCGCTAGTCTCGCTTTTTGGCCAGAGAGGCCTGCTCAGTGAGTCGTGTCGTGCACGGTCACCGGCTTCACCGCTAGGAGAGACTTCCGTAGGGCTGCAAAGACTGGAAGCTCTGAAGGATCTGATTGGCACGGGAGGAAGAGAGGCCTTGCCGCTCCCTAGGAGAGCTCGAGGGTTCGCCCTTCCTCCTTCCCCGCCTTTCTGCATTTTCCCTTCACTCTTGCTTCACTGGGATTGAGCTCCTCTCAAACATCTTGGCTTATGAAGTTTTGCTCAGGCTTTATCTTCTAGGAAAGCTGGCCATACAAATTACTAGAACCTTTCAGGAGAGGGGAAAAAAAAGGCAGATATGTTGGATGATGATTAGGTGCTAGGGGAGACTACCTTGTATCTACTACATTTTTTTTTTAACTGTTGCTCTAACAAGATATGCAATTATAAGTAGAAAGCAGAAGTAGTGTATCTTACATAAACTAATAAAGAAAATATACTAAATATAAAAAACACAAATGTAATGCATTTTGCCAGTGGCTTTTAGGTTCCTTGAACAAATTGTTTGTTTATTTAAAGTTTATGGCTGAAAAGTATATCTAGGAAGAAATGAAAATCCTCTGTAATGTTTGTCCTGAAAACTTAAGTCTTTTAAATGATGTGTACAATTACAGCAGGCAAAACAATTTTTGTGTTATGCCCTTGAATAGTTCTTGCTCACCAATCATTTCAATTGTGTAGCTTTAACTTCAGTCCTTGTCATGACACATTAGGATGAGGATGTGTGATGTACCTACCCAAGTGAGGCGCTGTAGAACATGTCTCACTGTTTTGCCACTGAGCAGATGAGAAGCTGGGTATTCATCCACCACTGTCCGTCTGTCATTGACTGAGTGATGTTTCCAGAATCACTCAGTCTCTTGCTTTGCATGTGAGCACAGAGTGTTCCCACATCAATATCAAGTTGGGCAATGGATTCCTATATTTCTCAAACCCTGTCATCTTATCATTCTGGTGGGTGTGCTCTGTATTTCTAAAAAAGCCCTTTTTTTCCAAGGGCCTTTTTGGGATCCTCTGGGAGCTCAGCTTCTTAGGCTGGAAGTGCCAGGGATATACATCACCAAATTCCCCCTTCTACTGGTGCTTCTGGTAAGTACCCTACCTCCTCCTGTAAGATACTGTAAAATTTGCAGGCATTTGTTTACCCTAATGCTACTCAAAATATGCTTTGTTTTCGGGTGCAAACACGTCATAGTCTTGTGAAATTAAGTTTAGCCTGACGCTGTGTCCTCATGGATTTTAAGTTCAGCCTTAACATTACTCTGTATACAGTGAACTGTAACTTCACTAGATAAGGAAACAGTCTGTAACCTACTCTTGTACAAATCAGCTAGTTTCAGCCAATGAAAGGTGGCCAACTGTTCCAACTAGGTTCAAATAAGGCAAACACTGAGCTGTAACCAATCCAGTTGTTTTTGTACCTCACTTCTGCTTTCTGTACATCACTTTCCTTTTTCTAGTCATAAATCCCTTCCAAGCATGTGGCAGCACAGAGTCTCTCTGAATCTATTCCGATTCTGGGGGCTGCCCAATTTGCAAATCATTCTCCAACAGACGGTATCAGAAGTGGGACCTGAAGTGGGGCATCTAGCAACCCCCAGGAGCACTGAGTGACCAGACATGGGACCCACTGCGGGTCCAGGGTGTCCATTGTTCTCTCGAAGCAACTGGGAATTGTGGGTAAGTTTTCTCTTAGATTCTGAAGCTCCGTGTAGTTCAGTTTTGAGTTCTTTCTTTATAGGCATCCTTGGGAATAGACATGGCTATTTGGTATCCAGGATGACTGGGGAAGACAGGAAAGGTACCTGTAGTTGTAGTTTCAAAATTATTTTCAGTAATTCAAAATCTTAAAGTCATCTTACGTTAAATTAAGTAATAGATAATCAGAAAATGGCTGAGTCATTTTAAATAAGTTAAAATACTGAAACATTAATTATTAAACATAAATACAGGTTAACATATGTTATCTTATTTTCACATGACATAGAACAGCTACATATTAGATCTGTTAAACAAAAATTGGTAAGCATAGCTTTCAAAAAATTATAAAGTGGTTTTCATCTTCAAATAGTTTTATAAAATAATTCAAAATTACTTCCTAGGGTTTCCTCAATTCTTTAAATACCCTAAATTTTGCTGTAGAAAGTTATTTCTTGTCATTAAGAGTTTCAAAGCCAAACATAATTTTACAAAGGGAAGCAGAGGCTGCTGTGTCATTCATTTGCTCTGTAACAAGAACCCAGTGGGAGCCCAGCTACTATGGCATCTAAAAGTAAAAGATCTTGGCATCCTGAGCTGTGGCCAAATCCTGCCATCCCTTTGGCTTTTCAGCCATGGAAATTGATTTTAGATCCTCAGGGTTGGAATTACTCACCCCGTTCATAATATTATAATTCTTTAAAAAATGTTTTGTGTGGTTGCACTAGAGTTTGCAATGTACATTTATAACAAAGTGCACTTAATACTAAAATGCTTCACAGGTAGTGCTGGTGACTTGGGCAATCCCCAGGACCCTGGGCTGTGTGCTTCTGTCTGGGGAAGGTGAGGGGCAAGGCTTGTGCTGAGTTTTCCCAGTTCATCTCTTCCTTATGAAACTGCTGTCATTAATTACACACATTCATATAATATAATCATGCAATATGTTGTTTTTGTCAGCTTAAAAGAAAGAAGCCTACGCATAAAATGTAATTTGAAGAGTATACTTGAGCCACAGTGAGGACAGCTGCCTGGGACACACTTCTAAGCGGCCTCGGGGAATACTGTGTCACCTTTGTTACAAGCATGTTTTTAAATGCAAAAGGGAACAAGCAATGGGCTGATACAAAGTTGTTTGACAGGAAGTCTCATAAGAGAATTTACTTTTACCTTTACATATTATTTATCTTTTCTTGATGCTTTCTTTATGTAGACTGAGTTTCTGAATATATCATTTTATGTTTCCCTGAAGACATTTTTTTAAAGATATTTTTTAAAAGCAGTTTTAGGTTCAGAGCAAAATCAGACAACAAGGACAGAGAATTCCCATATACCCTTCACTCGCACACATACACAGCCTCCCCACTACCAATATCCTGGTCCAAAGTGGTGTGTTTGTTACTGTCAATAAACTTTTGTTGACTTTCACTTGTCAATATCACCAAAAGTTCATAGTTTACATTAAAGATCATTCTGGGGTTGTACATTTTATGGGTTCTGACAAATCTGTAATGACATGTATCCACTATTATATTGTCATGGAAAATAGTTTCACTCCCCTAAATATACTCTGTCCTCTGCCTATGATCTCTCCCTTTCCCCCAGCCCCTTGCAATCACTTATATTTTTACTGTTGCCACAGTTTTGCCTTTTCCAGAATGTCATACAGTTGAGGCCACACAGTATGTAGCATTTGTAGATTGATTTCTTTCACTTAGTAATATGCATTTCCATTTCTTCTATGTCTGTTCATGGCTTGATACTCATTTCTTTTTAGCACTAAATAGTATTTCATTGTCTCAATGTACCAGAGTTAACTAGTTCATTCCCCTGCTAAAGGACATTGTAGGAGCCAAAGAAAGCTTCCCCTCCACTCTCCGAAGGTTCACTGAAAAGTCAACTCACAAAAGGAGATTATTAGGAAAAATGGAATCAAATTTATTAACATGTACATAAGGGAGAACCATAGAGTGATTACCCCAAGCCCCAGTGCCGTTCAGAAACTTGTATACCATCTAGAGATTATGGAAAGAATGGGGGCTTGGAGCATCGTGAAACAGGATATGGTGGCAAAGTAGGTTATGGGAGGGGGAGAGAGAAGGCCTGGCTAGCAAAGGTGGACTCGTTATGGAAACACAACCTCACAGGTGGCAGTCCTCAGAAAGAATAAATAGTAAATATTTCTTTCAGATGCTTAAAGATGTCAGACCCTCAGTTTATGATTCCTAGATCCAGACAACGGAAAGCCTCAGAGAAAGCCAGGCTGCATCAATGCTGATCTCTACAAAGCAAATCTCCCCTACAAAAGAGCTTTTCATCTCTTCTTGTACCTTCAACCCTTCTGAATATCTATCTTCAAGGAAATATATTTTAGGGTGAAATATTTGAATTTTCTTCAACATCCGGGTTGCTTCCCAGTTTTGGCAATTATGAATAAAATTGCTATAAACATCTATGTGTAGGTTTGGAGTTGGACATACATTTTCAGCTCCTTTGGGATCAAAATCCAAAAGCATGATTGCTTTATCTAGTACTAAGAGTGTTTGGACGAACGGAGGCAGGATGGCGCACTTCCGGGTTCTTCTTCACCACCAGCTCTTCCCGCGCGCGCAAAAATGCAGCCGGCACCTGGGAAGGTGCAGATCAACTGGGCATGCGCCAGGTGACGTCAATCCGAAGAGACCAAGATTTACCTGGTCGCACCTGCAGAACGCCCCCCCGACACGCCCGTGCCCCGCCTATTGCCCTCCCACTCCTAGAAAAGCAGCTCTCTGCCAGTGAGCCACGAGGCCTTCTCACAGCCCCACTTCTGTCGGGATGTCAGGACTGTGGGAACTCCGTCGGAGAGCCCCACCGGGGGACTCTGCCGGCCTCCTTTGCCGGAGGCCGACAGACTTCTTCCCCACACCTTAAGTGACCAAAAATAAATTCGCAGTTTTGCTCCTACACTTGCCTACCCGCTGGCTCTTTTGTGCTCGCTCGGCTGGTCTTAGAAAAACAAATCAAAGAGTAAGTTTAATTTTGTAAGAAACTGTTGAACTGCTATTATAGTATGTTCCTAACCAACAGGCAGAATGGACTCCCTGTGGCTAACTGCAGTGATCAAAGTTAAAACAGAATGAGGTGGCCGTGTCTGGGTGAGGAAGCTGTTATGTATTCTGTGCTCACAGAAAAATGTTGTAAACATGTCACAGGACCTCCCTTTCTACAATTAAGCCAAACCAGTTCTTGTTGGCAGTGCTGAGATAGACTACAGCTGGAAATTCCCCAACTGACTTCAAACAAACCACCTGGTCCCAACTGACTGACCATCTGGAGTCAGCCAATTAAGAGAGACTGGTGATTTGGGACTTACAGGTCCTCCAATCGAGATTCTGTTCTCACCCCCCTTACTCCTCTCTCCTACCCTGCAAGTTTTGCCTTTATCATCACTCATTCTCTAACCTCACCCCGTCAGGGAAGGCTTTCATTTTACAGTGGAGGCTGTATCTCCCCAGTCCACAGATTTTTTTCTTTTTTTAAAGAAAATAAAACTCTTCTTTTCTCCTCTGCAGAGCAGATCCCATGGTCTTTTGTTAACACTGTCTTTCAAAGTGGCTGCACCATTTTGCATTCCCACCAGCAATGAATGAGAATCCTCATTGCTCCAAATCCTTGCCAGCATGTGGTATTCTCAGTGTCCTGGATTGTTGCCATTCTAATGGATATGTAGTACTACTTCATTGTTGCATTACCTCTCTACTTACATTACCCATTTGTCCTTGCATTTCGTCTACTTCTTCCATTAGAGTCCTTAGCATAATAATTATAATTACAGTTATCTTACATTCCCTGTTTGATAAATCCAAAATCTGGGTCCTGTCTGAGTCTAGTTCTGATGCTTGCTTTGTCTCTTCAGACTTTTTTTTTTAATGCCCTTGATAAGTCTTGCAACTTTTTTCTTGAAAGCCAGACATGACGTATGAGGTAATGGGAACTGAGGTGAATAGGCCTTTCCTGTGAGGTTTTATGTTAATCTGTTAGGGGATGGGATGCATTTAATACTTCCTGTTGCTGCAGATGTCAGAGATTTCAATTTCCTATAGTGTCCTTGTTTTCTGTCTCCTTTGTTTTCTTGGATTTTCCCTAAAATCTCTTTCTAAATAGTGTGTTGATGGAAATAAAAATATTTAACCTCAAGATATACTTCTTTGACGTATTTTGAGATGACTGTTCATATGGCCTGCAAACAGACGTAGCCCTGAAAAGCTGTCTTTTATGGGGGAGATTTGCATCTGTAGAGAATCAGCATTGATGCAGCCAGGCTTTCTTTGAGGCCCTTGTTTGTCTGGCTCTAGGAAAGATTAACTGAGAGTCTGACACCTTTAAAGTTATGAAAGAAACATTTCCCATCTATTCTCTCTGAGGGCTGCTGCCTGTGAGATTTCATCAATATGAAAGACTGCGTTTGCTAGCCAGGCCTGCTTTTTCTGCTTCATAACCTGTGTGGCCACTGTATCCTAATTTACCACCGTCACCTGTTTATGGCCATGTGCTAAGCCCCCATTTCTTCTGTAATTTCAAGATGGTAAACAAGCTTCTGTACCCCATTGGGGCATTGGGATAATCACTCTGTGGTTCTCCCCATGCATGTTAATGCATTTGTATGCCATTTCTCCTATAAATCTGCCTTTTGTATGTTGATTTTTCAGTGATCCTTCAGAGGGTTAAGCACCTACAGTGCGCATCCTGTAACTTTTAAAGCTGAAATCCCCTGATATTATACTGAGGTCTTATTGATGTGGTGGTAGGGTGCAAGGGGAGGGTAAGTGTTTTACAATTCTGTGAGTAAATTCAGCCTTTCAGTGTGCCTGTGTCCCTGGGCTGTATACCTTGAGAAATAAAAGTATAATTCTAAGCCCCCAATCAACCAAATGTGCCATCTCTTGGCCAAGGGGACCTGAAACTAATCTTGAAAACAGTTCTTGGCCATGACAGGATGGGAGGGGTCAGGCACACCTTGTTATACCTCCTCCCTAGCTAAACATGATTAGCATCAGGCTTTCTTCCCTAAGGACCTTACAGAAACCAGCCCTTTCCAAAGACTCCACCTCTGATATCAACCAACCACCTGATGATGGCCCTCGTTTTTTGCCTGATAAGAAACCATTGACCACAGAGTCATTCTGGCCATACTACAGAGATTGCACAATGAGGATTTTCACGTCCTCTGCTTCACCTTTAGATGTCAGATTCCTGAAGACACCCTTGAATCATGGGAATGCCACTACGTTTTGTAAATGGGACCTATGAAGGAGCATCAAGCTCAGCCTCACGTGTGTATGTTTCCCCTTTTATAAGTCTTCATGACTCCTGTAGCTTATCAAATATGTGTATTTGGAAACTTCACTCAGCATAAATTCTGTTCCCTTTGCCCCTCCCTAGAAGTATAGAGGCTATGCTTCCCAAGCTGTCAGAATGGCCAACCTGCAGGCTGCAACGCTTTATGAGAAATATAGCTCCCCTTTTCAAGTTTATGAACCTTGTCATTCTTCAGTTGATAACTTCTGAAGTCTTAGTTTCTCTCCTCCTTAGGTGAGATAGAAAGGCAGGAATGTATGGGAATTGAGTTATTTCCCTTCTCTCCTCTCAGATGAGGCTTTAGTAAAGTTTTTCTGTATGATTGATCTTTGCTGTGGAGAAGGCTCTAGAAATATTCCAAAATGGTTATTTCCTTACCCTCTTCCTGCCAGAAACATTAAGGTTTTTTCTTGGCTCTTCAGCATGAGAACACGGTGGGGTTCCTAGAGGTAAAACCCTTGAAAAAGGAGACCCCCTCAGGCTCTAGATACCAGGAATCTCTCCCTCTCATACTAGTGTACATTTTACTTCTAGCACTTCCTCAAGGTTATTTAAGTGTTCCTACCAGCTTGTGGCTCTGATGACATTTGAACCAGGTAAGCTGATCTTGACTGCACTTCCCTATATGCAGCTATCGCTTCAGATTTTGGGCTGGCAGCTTTCCCAGTGACCTGAAGGAAAAAAGGAACTTCTATTTGAGGAATGCAAGTCCTTTTAATGATCAGGCCCAGGGAGAGATTAAAATGAGACAGCAATCATACCTTACTTCCCTACTTGAGTTATGTATTCATCTCTTGAAACTGGTTGTGATTGCCCCAAGTAGCTATAAATTAACCTAGTAGGCTGGGCGCAGTGGCTCACGCCTGTAATCCCAGCACTTTGGGAGGCCAAGGTGGGCGGATGACCTGAGGTGAGGAGTTTGGGACCAGCCTGACCAACATGGTGAAACCACGTCTTTAATAAAAATACAAAAATTAGCCAGGTGTGGTGGCGTGCACCTGTAATCCCAGCTACTTGGGAGGCTGAGGCAGGGGAATTGCTTGAACCTGGGAGGCGGTGATTGCAGTGATCCAAGATTGTACCACTGTACTGGGTAACAGAGAGAGACTCCATCCAAAAAAATATAAAAAATAGAAAATAAGTTAACCTAATGCCATATAGGACACTATAAACCACACTCTATTGAGAATGTATAGCCAATTACTAATCAATGTTATCTCTATAAACCAATGAGAATTCCTGGCAAACAATCTTGTATCAGCCTGCTCATTCTCCCTCTTTATTATTATTATTATTTTTTTGCCTTTAAAAATCCACTTGTAACTGCTGCTAATAGGAGTGTGTATTCAGGGAAACTTGAATCTATGTTCTTTGGTTGTGATTGTCAAGCTTTGCCCAAATTTCTTCTTATATTAATTTTGTCTCAGCCTCTTCCTTTGTAAACCAAAAATGAAATTAAAAGCCCCTAACCAACTGAATGGATCTTTCCTCTTGGCCAAATATATTCCAGAGTAAACCTGGAAAACTAGTTCAGGCCACGATGGCATGGACAGGTTGGACATGCCTCGTTACACTCTCCTCCCTTTGGAATTCAGGCACAATTAACCAGCATTAATAGTAAAACAGAGATCTTAAGAGTGACAAAACAGACTCTTTGTAGCACAAAATACCAAATTCCAACCTGGCTCTAATATAGCATCATATGATAGATAGCAGGCTCTGAAAGAAATTGAAGTATTTTGCTGTAAAATATATTCCTTTGACATATTTTGAAATAGCACTGTAAAGCTGTCTCTTGTGGGGCATGTCTACATCCTATTGAGAATCCCCCTTTGTTTTCAGATCCTTTCTTGATACAAGAGAGATTTAACTAAGAGTCTGACACCTTTTTAGGTCTGATAAGAGACATTTATCATCTATTCTCTCTGAAGCCTGCTAAGAGGAGGTTTCATTGACATAATAAAAACCATGGTCTCCACAACCCCTTATCTCAACCCAGACACTCCTTTCTATTGATTCTAGGTCTTTGGATAATAACTCTTTCAATCAATTGCCAATCAGAAAAATCTTTGAATCCACCTATGACCTGGAGGCATGCCCCTACCCCACTTCAAGTTTTCCTGCCTTTCCTTACCAAACCGATGTACAGCTTACATGAATAGATTGATATCTGCCTGAAACTTCTGCCCCCTGAAATGTGTAAAATCAAGCTGTAACCCAACCATTTTACTTCTAGCACTTCCTCAAGGAAGTGCAACCTTGGGTACATGTTCTCAGGACCTCTTGAGACTGTGCCTTAGGCTTTGGTCACTCATAGTTGGGTCAGAGTAAATCCCTCCAAATATTTTACAGAGTTTTACTCTTTTTCATCAATATCTTTTAGGTTGACACATCTGGCATAAGTCGGCAGGATTCAGAGTGACCTCCCCAATACTCTGAATGTGGCATTTGGTACCAGCATGACCGTTTGTCTTCAGAAGTGCCATCGGGTGTTGCTGGTCAGTTCTCCTGACTTTTGACCTCTCACCCTTTGGTCTTATTTGGGCTTACTTGGTCCCATTTGGACCTCATATTTGGGCTGTCTTTCAAACTCCCTCTTTAAAACTGAGCGGTTCTGCCTCTGTCTTTAGACAGTTGATTTGAGTTAAGAGCTCTGCAGAGAGCTGCTCTTTCTCTGCCTCTGACATAGAATGAGGGTTCAGGTCAAAGTTTTTTCACTCCTGTCTCACAGCAGAGGCATGGGTAAATAAATGGCAGTTAGCTACTGGTGGTCTTGTTTTACATAGCATGCTTTTAAAAACTGCAGTGCTTTTCTATTGAAATTTGGGCTTGATTTTTCATTTGTTACCAACTCCTATTAGTTAAACACCAGCTGGTTTTGTGTACAACAGTTATGGGGCACCCTCTTTTAGATATCTAGGAAAGTGACCCATTTTCCCCAGGATGATCATAAACAACAATGACCAAAAGTGGGGATCTTTTGAAATACCTAAAATAATGTATTTGTGTGCACAATTGGAAAAGGTTGGTTTTAGAACAAGATCAATTTAATAGGAAACTTACTTCCAGTGGCACCTAAAAAGCTTCCAAAAGAAATTCTGAGAAAATTGCTTAAATTCTCAAAGTAAACAAAAGATATGCATCACCACCACTTGAGGAAATTTACTAGGTCTTTGACCCTTTCCCTGAAACTCCCTATTGTGGCAGACCCAGAGTTGCTACTGAAGCAGCTACATTGTCTGGTGTATATACCTTGGGGTTAGTCATCTCATGCCAGGAAAATTTAGGATATGGACACACAGGAGGAGTTTAGGAGTGGAGGTTTGATAGGCAGAGGAGAAGACAAAGAGAAACAGCTCTCTCTCTCTCTAGAGAGAGGAGTCTCCTAGTGGAAAGGACTGGCTGGTGGCAAATTCACCGGATTTTATAGTCCCCCTTGAGGAGGTGCTCAGTCCTTGAGGAAGTGCTCAGTCTGATTTACCTAGGGCTCACAGGTTGGTTTGATTAAGTGCAATGTTTAGGTAATGCATGGGGAAGGCTGGTCTCCCCACCCTGATCTTATTATACAAATGAATTCTCCTTTGCCAGTGCCATATTGTCTACTCCTTAACAGTACATGTGGCTGGCAGAGAGGAGAAGATGGAGCCGCCATCTTGAGCATGTCTAGTCCCTAGTTCCTGCTGGCATTCATCAGTGCAAACTCCCAGCTTGCTTGTCTATGTCTGTAGCTTGACTTTACAGGCTGCTCTTTGTTGGAAAATGACTTGGGGCTGCTTTTTGTTAAAAAGAAAAGCCTTACTGATGACTTCCCTACCCTTACTATTTGCCTAAGTAATATCTTCTTAACTCCTGTATCACTATGAACCCCTTCTGGTTCTGGGGACTGCCTCATTCTCAAACTATTCTTTGCCCAAGTAAAAAGATCACTCAAAGGACAATATGGGTCTCTACTACACAAAAGGTCTTCTTTGTTGCCTAGTTTACAATTGCTTAGGGCAATAAAACGGTAATTAAAAGATTAATAGTCTAAAAGGGGAAAATGAACAAAATTAAAACTGTTTATAAAAATGCAGATGCAACAATATTTTTTCTAAAATCGGACTAATGACTGACACTGATGTTGAAATGCTAACTTCCAGGGAATTAGCTAAGCAGCCTTCCTCCTGAGATCTGATCTAAAACAAGTAAAAATCCTTGTAAGCTCAAGCTGCCTGATTTCGTTCCCTTGCAAGATTAACAGTAAAGGCTGCCCTCTCCTCATAGTCTAGTAGTAAGAATTGTATGCTTTCACCACTGTGGCCTGGGTTTGATTTCTGGTCAGGTAGTCAGTCCCTCTTGATTTGATATTTGTGTGACTTTTTACTTTTTGTGGTACCCATTTGTTACTGATCCTTTTAACTTCTATGGACAGCTTTAGATTTCTTGTCTTCTGTCTATGAGGGAGACATGAGGCTTTTGGACCTTTGTGTGTTGATGGTAAGCTGAGAAGCTGACACCTTAGAAAATATGGCCAGATAGAAATGTGGATTGTAATCCATTTGTGACTAGTGATCTTTCCTTTCTTGGAGTTGTATTTTGGGGTGATTCTGGGCCTTGTGAAGACTGCTTTAGACCTCTTTGGAAGTGTCTCATGCATTCTCGGTTAAGTCAAAACCTTGGTTAAAGCTTATTCATTTTACTTGGGAAGGTACTTTTGGTAAAAATAAGACAAAACAAAACCAATAAATGTAGGCTATTCAAGCTAAAATCTGATAAGAGTTTTAAAAAGATTTTTTTAAAAGAGCTCTATAGTCAAAAATTGACTTAAAACTGAATTTTAGGCTATGTATATATACACATACAAACATATATGTGTGTGTGTCTGTGTGTAAAACTGTATATATATATGCCTCTTTTCACTCCCTCTAAAACCTTTCAGTCTACTGAATTTCTGTCTTCCTAACTCTCTGTTAACCATATGTCCACATGCACTCCCTTTGTCTGTTTCTTCATTTACTTCTGTTGGTCTTTCCTTCCTCTTGCCACCCTTGATACTACATGAGGAGACCATAAACATTTCTAACAGCCTGGGAACCCTTAAAGAAGACAGAAAAGGTACCATAGACTCTATTCTTTTTTTGAAGAAACTTCTGTTTTACCTAATGAATTCCCAATAATTTCAAATGGACAGATTCTTTTCAAGTCTAAAGCTGTACCCACGTTTGCATTAAACTCCTCGATCTTTTTGGCTTTTAGATACATATATGTGTACATGTGTATGTTATATTTTGTGTCTACATATATATATGTATATGTGTGTGTCTACATATACATATATACATATATATACACACATATATACATATATATGTGTCTATACATATATTGTGTCTCTACATATATTGTGTCTATACATATATTGTCTATGCATGGTGCAAAAGTAACTTAAACTTAAATGAATACTCATAAATTAAAAAGCCAGCCCAATACTTTATGAGTTCATGTGACTTTAGTAATTTTTGGTAAATAAAAATAAGTTTAAAATTGTTCATAAAATAAAACAAAAACATATTCAAAATGTAATTAGACATTTTTGCTAGAGCCTATTGGTCATACAGGTTTAGGCTGTTTCTATTTTATGTTTTAAGGTCATAAAACTATTGCTTCTGTCATATTTTTGGTACTTGCTTAATTTGTCTGAAAGTTAAAGCTGTGAGGGCTGACTCCTGGGTTCTTTGAAAGCCTTACGCACATCTTACTTTGAGCTTGTCTTTAATTTTAAACCTCCAAATTCTGGGATGTAGACAAATGATCCTGGTGAGGCCTGGGATCAACACCAAGGCCCCATTTTCCCTGGCCCAGCTATGTCTCTTGGCCATGCTCAAAGGGATTAGATGCCCCAGTATTGTCTCCACAGCTCTGTTTTTTTTTTTTGTCCTGGACACAGCATCTGGTATTTAACAAAAGTTTATTTCCTAGGTTTTTCACTAAAATAAAAAGTTACTAAGACTTAACATTGTATTTAATATCTAATTAAAACTGCTAGATATAAGAGAAACAAGCCTATATACAGAATGTATAAAGAAAGTAAAATGTAAAGACAGTTGAAAAGAGAGTGTAATTTTTCTTTTACATGACAGAGAACTTTCTGTGGTCAAAATAGTAAGGGGGAAAGGAAAGGAAATTTTTGTCCTAAAAGTAAAATGACAGGACAAAACTAAAGGTTTAAGCAAGTTGTAGAAGGTTTGTGGAAGACTGATTTTTGTCAAAGGAATTTTTTGTGTAATCAAGTTGGTGAAAAAAGGGAATTATTTAGTTTTCCTAAAAATTGAACACTAATATCAAAAGCACACTGATGTAGGGCTAGAATCTGGACCCCTGTGCTGGAATAACAGAGTTTTCTTGGGGGCATTAACCTGATATTTAATAGAAAAATTGTCAGATATTATAAAAGGTTTATGGAAATCTTATCTTGTGTGGTCAAAGCTGATTGAGATTGGATGAATTGATTTATAAAGTTTTATTAAATTTACCTTTAGCATTAAACATATACTTCTAGAAATAATTTTTCTTTTGATTAATATTTTTATATAATACTATTAAGATAATAAGACTTTTGTTTACTTTTTGAGTAAACTACAAAACATAAAAGAGAAGAGAGACAGATTTTGTTTGTTTTATGGTGTCTTTATTAAGTCTTATGATTCTTAGGGAAACTGCCTCCTCTCTATCGAAAAGTAAAGATTTTTGCTTTTTAAAATCTTTAAATTATTATTTTGGCTAAACGAATCACTGTTATTTTACACTGACCTGTGATGCTGTTTTGAACTTGTGTTTTAAATGTTTGATATTTGACAAACTTTCAAATAAAAATTTTTAGTATTTTTTAGTATTTTCAATCTCAAACTAACTTTTTGGATATTAGGCTTCCTGGAAGTCCAAGAGAGGCATATTAGGCTTATTTGGTATGTAAAAATTATACAGAAAGAATTGTCAAATACGAAATGGTGTTTAACTTTTTTGGCTTATATTTGTATACATATGCTATTAACAAGTATAAAATGTTATGATTTACATAAATTTTTGGTATTTCTGAGTTTGTGTTATAAATAATAATTATGATTATTATGTTAAGTTGTATGGCACAGAAATAATCATTTTCTTGTCAATCATGTCATTAACCAGGGCTATTCTATGACTTTTGTCACTCACAGGCAATTATTTTTATACTCCTATTCTTCTCAAAAAATGATTTATAATCAATTGCAGTCCAAAATTTGCTACTTCCTTAAGGAAATTCATGAGAAGGACTCTGACAAGTAGTCCTGAATATAGGTTTCAAATAACTTTGAAAATCATATAATTCATCTAGGAAAAAATTCTTCTAGGCCTCTGATTAAAAAGCTGTTATATTCATGAGGTTTGCTCACCCAACATTAAATGTAACAAGAATTAACGGCATGAGAATAAACTAATAGTGAACTGAAATATTTTTAGGGAACTTTTTTCTTTGAAAAATCGGTGATTTTTTTCACTTTTGTTTTCCAGAATCAATTTTTTTTTTTTTTCTTTTTGAGTCATTAATGGCTTATAGCAGTTGGGTAAAGTATACTTTTGTGAGTAAAACTAACACATTTGTCTTTCTCACTACTAGATTTCTCCAAAGTTTGAAAACTATTCATGAGTAGTCATATTTTATGGTGATATAATTGTTTGCATAAGTTTAATAAGAATCTGTTTTCTTTTGTAACAGAACATAGTTAGATACACTTGTAATTTTACTGAGGCTTTAACTGGAATGGCATATTTTCAAATATGACCAGAGTGCTTTGGGGAATGCAGGTTGACTTTATAGAGCCAATAAACAACCTGTACCTTGTCTACATGGTTCCTTTACAAAATTTCTATCCTTACAGTAGGTAAAGAATGTTACCTTCTGACAGGCCCAGGATCCTAAAGTTATTTTGATACCTCAAGAAGATAGGGATTCACCCAATTCACACAAGTATTTCAGACAGTCTGATGAAAAGTCTTTTACTTGGTTAGCCTAAAGGGTTTTAAAAGTCTCATCTGAAATTTCTTATGAAAGACGTCCCAGCAAAGCCAACTTTAAAAGAACCTGTATGGCCATTCTGTACTCTTGTTGCTCTTTATGCAAATAAGCAGGCCAAATATAATAAGAGTGAAACTTGTTTTGCAAATAAATTGATCCTGCTAAGATTATCTTTGATGAAAATGGAGAATTGGAAAAAAAAAAAGGTATGTTTCAGAAGAAAATTATAGTACATCTATTATTAGCTTATAGCCTTGTTATTTTTGACTTTTATTATTTGCCTACAATTTGGAGTAGATGTTGAATCACTTCTTGGCAACAACAAATCTCTATAAAAGAACCCAGTTTAATTTTCTTTATAAAATAACCCAGTTTTAGTTGACGCCCTGATTAAATAGATTTTGTTGATGTTGTTGTGGCATACAAATCCTCTTTTGATTGTGCATTATGTTTCTACTATTTAATTTTTAAATGTTATTTCTCATTGTTTTACTTCAGAAAAAGCTAAATTCATACTACTCTAATGACTATGTATAATTCAACAACTGACAGCAGCCATAGATCAATGACTTTGACGGCACTACTCAGCAGTGAATCTTCCCAGCGTTGACAGACATTTTGACACTCAACTTTTCATCATCAGTTCTTTCAAGAATAAAGATTTTAGATCAAAAAAGGGAAATGAGAAAAGAATAGAGCTTTTATCTGAGGAAGGCAAGTTCTGTTAGTTATCAGACCCAAACAATAAGATGAGACAGCAATCCCATCCTACTGTCCACTTTGAGTTACCTATTCCTCTCTTCAAACTGCTTGCTATTGTTACAAGTAGCTATAAATTAACCTAATAATGCCACACAGGACACTATAACTTATACCGTGTAGCTTAAGACTGTATAGCCAATCACTAATAAGTGTTATTTCTATAAACCAATGAGAATTCCTGACAAACAGCTTTCTATCAGTCCACTCACTGTCCCCCATTTTTTTGCCTTTAAAAATCTGCTTGTAACTGCTGCTAATAGGAGTGTGTATTCAGGGCAACTTGAATCTATTCTCCCTGGTTGCATTTCTCAAGTTTGGCCCAAATAAACTCTCTACTTATATTAATTTTGCCTCAGCTTCTCTGTTTTAGGTCAACAGGCCAATTTTCTGAAGGGCCTTGGGAAATTAATTGATTTTTCAGTGTCTTTAGCTTTTTTTTTCTTGTTGCAAGATGGGATTAATGACTTCCAAGCTTTTTACATGTTACAACTGAAACCAGAAGCCTAACCTTTTAAATATATGCAGTATTATGTGGAATATTTATTCACCTGGATTCTACATCAAACCAAAATTGAAAAGTGAACTATAATTTTTATTTTCTGTCAATCTATTTTTCTTGTATTTTCTACTGACTGAATAAAACAAAATGTGTTTCTCCAATGAGAGTTTTCTACATAGACTGGTCTGTACAACACCATCTTTATATTTTGGCAATATTCGCAAATTATTTGGATAGGCTTTTTATTTTGGAAGATTGTCTCCACTCATTCTCTATTACTGTTCCCAAGTTTGGAGTTATAGATAAAATTATTCTGTTTGGGCTTCCCATGAATGTGATGGATATCTTTATTTTAGTGGAATTGGGGAAACAGATAGATAGCGCCTCTATATTTCTTTTTTAAAGCACATACTTTTCATTTAAGATGTACAGAAATTACTACAATTAGTTCCATTGTAATGTAATTACTTCTTAAAGATTATAAGTAAGAATATGGGATATACTCATGGAAAGATATTTAGAGAAAGGAAAACTAGAAAAAGAGATTGCAAGTTTATACAATAAATAATATGCAAAATAGTTTGAGAATAGCTTAATGATTTATATATAGTGTCACAGTGTTAGTCATTTCCATTCACTGGTTAACTATTCATATGTACATTTTTGCAGATATTCTTTATTATTCCATCATCATCTCAATTAAACCTCTTGGGTATAGTGTTTGAATGCTACTGTGACCATAAATTCCAATAAAACCTAGGAAACAATAAAACTACCAATAACTGAAAAGGTAAGCAATAAGAATAATATTTTCTAACTTCCTTGAATAAGAAGAATTTTGGTGATGATTGTTATTTATTAATTCCAGAGAGAAAGGAGCAAGCTAGTGAGTCAGGAGAAAGAATTAAAGCTTATTAAGTTCACTTATTTCAATTAGGAATAGAAAGTTAATGAGATTGAATAGGTGAGTGGCTAATTCTTATGGAGAACAAATATTGAAATCTTTTAAATATGATTTTTTCAAAATTAAATGGCATAAAATTTGAGAATATCAATACCTTATATGAGTACCAGCATTAATGAGTCCAGTTTACTTCCTTAAGCTTTAGCAAGTTCAGGTCATATATTTTTCAGACAGAAAGGATGTTATAAGCCCTTCCTTCTGCTGTGTTCTCATACATTTCTCTAATGCTAGACCTAGGCCTGTATTGAGTGGAAAACTCAATGTAGACTTCGGAGTTTCCTTGAAGAGAAAAGTTCAGGACTTGGCAACCCAGCCTCTAAGTTGCATTTGAGCATGATAATGTCAAATGCAGAAGGTGATCTTTTTCCACTCCTGAGAACAAAGATGCTAAGTAGCCCCAGGTTCTACATTCCTAGAAGTGTCAGCTTTGGGATCAGTTACCTTCAGTTGCTGTGAGGTGACATCTCCCCCACCAAAAATAGTAACATGACTCAGAAGAAGAGGAAGTCTTATTCTTCAAGAGGCCAAGGATCTTGGAATTGGGGAAGAAAACTCTTCCCCAGGCTTAAGAATGAGATGCTTTAGGGCATCCATGTGCCTACAAGAAAAAATTCCTTAGATGACTAGCTGCTTTGCTATCAGAATTGTTGATGTCTCCCCATATTGCTGAATTAGGGAAGACAACATTGGAGAAAACTTGTATAGTGGATTCTGCTCAGAAAGGAATAGTCCTCAACCACTATGTTCATTATTTATCTTAACAACCGCTGACTTCTCACTTCTTGGTTTTTGATAGGTCAGGTGGATCCCACATATACCTGCAGTCCATGCATTGATAGTGAATAATACATGAGAGTTGAAGCTCCAGTTATGTAAATCAAAAGAATGCAACAGGAGACAAACTTATGCTTCCAGAAAAACGGAGTAGACATACTTCTCCCAGTTCTTTCTACTAAGTACAGCTAAAAGCCTGGGCATTAAATATAAAATAAATGCAAAAATACCATGAATCTTGGAGAGAAGAAAACAGAGCAAGTAGTTTTGCTTTGGAGCAAAAAGCAACACATTGGTGAGTTCCCTAGGTTTTAGTTTTTGTCTTATATATACCAGTCTAGATGATGGAGAAGCCAGAACTCCAGAAGTACCAACATGTTTAGATGAAGGATGTCCTAACAAAAGCTCTTTCTCTCTTACGTAAGGAGTACTAGAGGGACAGCTTAACAAGAGAGAATGTTTAGAAAATAGTGACTACTTCAACCAAAAATCGTGGAAAGAATTGTGGTCCCACCCCACCCTTGTCAGCAAACGTGAGTGGGGAGCCTAGATTTCTACTTTTTCAAGGCTGTAGCAAAGCGTCCCAACCATCCCGTTAGGGTGGTGTCAGATAAGGCCGTCTCTGCCTGGCATTAATGAGCCCCTTCCCCCTTTCCCACAGGATCAGGGTATGTGAAAAGTTCTACCTTTTCACATACATGGGGGGCCTTCTACCCCCACCTGGCAATAATGAGGTACCCCTTCACTTTCCCAGTGAGGTAGTTTCAGAAGAGGCCTACTGGAAATATTTTTGCAACTTCCCAGCAGGAAGGAAGTCACATCTCTCCCGTGATATCAGTGGTGACAAAGTATGGAGCACTAAGGAAGCACTCCAGCCCATACCAGCCAGGAAGGTGTAAGTGAAGTCTCAGTAAGACACCAGAATTTCCACTTCTACTCAGCCATAACAAAGAGATTCCCCCATCAGGTGTTAGTGAAAGTTTATAGGGAACCTGGACTTCTCTACCCAATTGGCAGTAATGAGATAGTACCTCCTCTTCTCACCCCAGATTGGTGTCAGAGGAAGATAGCCAAACCAGCAAGTGTAAATAAGATCTAAAATGTGATAAAAATGTACAAAATGTTCAGGTTTTAATGAAAAATTTACTAATCATTTTCAAGAACCAGGAAACAAATTGAATGAAAAAAGATAATCAACAGATGTCAACATTGAAAGACAGAAATATTAGATTATCTGATAGTTTAAAGCAGCCATCATAAAAATGTTTCAATGAGCATTTACAAGCACATTTGAAAAAATGAAAAATATAGAAAGTCTCAGAAAAAATTAGAAGAGATAATAACCAAATATTTTATTTTATTTTATCTTATTTATTTATTAATTTTTTTGGAGATGGAGTTTTGCTCTTGTTGCCCAGGCTGGAATGCAATGGCGTGATCTCAGCTCACTGCAACCTCCGCCTCCTGAGTTCAAGCAAATCTCCTGCCTCAGCCTCTCGAGTAGCTGGGATTACAGGCATGTGCCACCACTTCCAGCTAATTTTGTATTTTTAGTAGAGAGTGGGTTCACCATGTTGGTCAGGCTGGTCTCAAACTCCTGACCTCAGGCGATCCACCCACCTTGGTCTCCCAAAGTGCTGGGATTACAGGCGTAAGCCACCGTGCCTGGCCATATTTTATTTTATATTATTATTTTTGAGACAGAGTCTTGCTGTGTCACCCAGGCTGGAGTATAGTGGTGCGACGATGGCTTACTGCAGCCTTGATTTCCCAGGCTCAAGTGATCCTCCTATCTCAGCCTTCCAAGTAACTGGGATCACAGGCATGCACCACCACACTGGCTCATTTTAAAATTTTTTTGTAGAGACAGGATCCCCCTATGTTGCTCAGACTAACCTCAAACTCCTGGACTCAAGTGACCCTTTCTCCTTGACCTTCCAAATGTCAGGATTGCAGGTGTGAGCCACCATTCCCAGCCCCACATAGATATTCTTCAACTGAAAACCTACAATAACAGAAGTAAAAACTAAATGGATGGGTTAAACAGCAGAATAGAGAGGACAGAGGAAAAAAAAATCAATGAAATTGAGGAGAGAACAATAGACATCACATAATCTGGACAATAAGGAAATTAGACTGAAAAAAAAAAATGAACAGAGCCTCAGAGACCTGTGAGACTAAAATAAAAGGTATAACTTATGTATCATTGAAGTTCTGGAAGGAGAGGAGCCAAAAAGTAGAGCTGATAAAATACTTCAAGAAATAATGGCTGAAAACTTCCAAAATCTGACAAAAGCAAAATACTGTAGATTCAAGAAGCTGAGTGCATATCAAATAAGATAAACTCAAGGAATCCACACAAACACATTAGCTTCTGAAAAATAAAAACAGAGAAAAAATTTTGAAATCAGCAAGAGAGAAAAAACATGGGGAAAATAATTCAAATGGCCTAAGATTTCTTATCAGAAACCATGAAGGTCAGGAGGCTGTAACACAATATTTTTTAAGTGCTGAAAGGAAAGAACTTTCAGTCCAGAATCCAACATTAAGTGGAGCTATCCTTCAAGAATGAAGGGGACACCAATGCATTCTCAGATAAAGAAAAAATTACATAATTTGTCATTAGGAGACCTACCCTAAAAGAATGGTTAAAGAAAATTCTCTAAACAGAAAGGAAACAATAACAAATGAAATATAAAATCAAGGAGGAAAAAGGAAATGGCAACAAAAATGGCAAAATTTAATGTACTTTCCCTTCTAAATTATGCTTGTTTGTTGAAGACAAATTATAATATTTTCTGATGTGGTTCTCAATATATGTATAAGAAATATTTAAAACAATTTTAAATGGGGAGGATAAATAATTTAAAGAGGGGTAAGTTTTTAATACTTCACTCATACACCAATATACATTTGACACTAGTTTTTTATAAAGTAATACCTGGTGCAACTACTAAAAATTATGTAAAAAGAAATACACTTAAAAACACTGCAGTTAAATTAAAGTAAAATTCTAAAAAGGGTGATCAAGCTGAACAACTAAACATACTTCTAGCATATAACCCAGCTGCCATACTCCTTGGTATTTACCCAAATGAAATAAAAACTTATGTCCACTCAAGAACCTGCACATGGATGTTTATTTATAATTGTCCAAACTTAGAAGCAACCAAGATGTTTTCTGGAAGGTGAATGGATAAACAGCAGCAAATTCACACAATAAAATATTATTCAGCATTATAAGCCATCAAGCCATGAAAAACATGGAGAACCTTATACAGTATATTACTAAGTAAAATAAGCTAAATTGAAAAAAGTAGGTACTGTATACCCCAACTATATAATGTCTGGAAAAGGAAAAACTATTTAGCAGTGAGAAAAAAATCATTGGTTGCCAGGGATTAAGGGAGAGTGTTGCTCAAGGGTCAACTATATATAAAAAGTTTTACAACATGACCAAGTGGGATTACTCCAGGGATGTAAGGCTTGTTAAATATTTTAAAATTATTTAACAAAATATACCATATTAACAAGCTAAAGAAGAAATATTACATGATTATATCACAATCAATGCAAAAAAATTGATGAAACTCAGTACCTATTCATGATTTTACAAACTCTTTGAAAAATAGAAATAAACGGAATTTCCTCATCTTTATAAAGGGCGTCTATAAATACCTATGGGAAACATAATACATAGTGGTGGAAACTCAATGTTTCTTTTCTAAAATTGAGGTGTAACACCATATGGTTACTCTCATCATTCTCATTCAATATGGTGCTAGAAGTTCTAGCCAGTGCAATAAGGCAAAATCTCAGTGCATCTACATAAAAGCTCCTAGAAATAATAGGTAAATTCATCAAGGTGACAGGATACAAGATGAGTATACAAAAATCAGTTATGTTTTTAAATACTACCAATAAACAAATAGACATTGAAATTAAATATCGATTTCATTTATGCTTGCTCTAAAAATCAAATGCTTAGGTGAAATTGAATAACTCATGTAAAAGATTTTATGCTCTACAAAACACTGATTAAGGAAATCAAGAAAGACCTAAATAAATGAGACATACTATGTTCATGGAGTGAAAGACTCAACTTAGTAAGGATCTCAATTCTCCTCAAATTGACGTACAGAGTTAGTGCAATTGCTATCAAATCTCAGCATGTTTTTTAGATATAGACAATTATTCTACAATTTATATGGAGATAATATGGGTTCTAGAATGACAAAAATCATGATAAATAATATGGCAGGAAGAATCATTTCATTCAATTTGAAGAGTAATTATATAGCTGTCTTTCTCTATAAAATACAATGTATATACAATACATTGTATACAATAACCATGACTGTGTGATATTGGCAGATAAGACACATAGATTAGTGGAACAAAGTAAGGACCCAGAAATAAACACACACAAACATGCCCAACTGATTTTTGACAAGGTGGAAAAACACAAAGGTGTAGAAAAGATAGCCTTTCAACAAATATTGCTGGAGCAATTGGACATCCATAGGCAGAAATATAAACTTTGAGCTATATTTCATATCATATAGAAAAATTAACTAATGAATATCAATGTATAAATAAATATATACTTCGTATACATCTTTAGTTTAAAAATATAAAAGTTTTGCAGAAAAACTCTTCAGAGAAAATTTTCAAGATCTAGGGGGTAGGCAAAGAGTTCTAAGACTTAACACAAAAAGCATGGTCTATTAATATAAATTGGTAAAGTGTAATTGGTCAAAATTAAAAATTCTTGCTTTGCAAAATACCCTTCAACAGGATGAAAAACAAGCTACAGACTGGGAGAAAACATTTGCAAATGATATTTTGCAAAAGGAATTAGTATCTAGAATATATAAGGAACTTAAAAATTCAACCATAGAAACAAAATAATCTGATTAGAAAATGGGTAAAAAAATGGAGATATTTTATAAAACAGGATATAAAAATGGTGGATACACATGAAAAGATGTACAATCTCATGAATGAGTTAAAAAATATAAATCAAAACCACCATGAGATAACATCACATACTTATCAGAATCGTTAAAAGTAAGTGACAAAACCAAGTGCTAGTGAGAAGGCAGAGGAACTAGATTATGCATATACTGCTTGTGGCAATGTAAAAATAGTACAGCTCCTCTGATAGTGATTTTGACAGTTTCTTAAGTAACCAAACATGGAGCTACCATATGACTCAGCAATTACACTTCTTAGCATTTATCCTGGAGAAATTAAATTTTGTAATCACAGAGAAACAAAAGCTTATAGCAGCTTTATTTGTAAGAGCCAAAAATAGAAATGACTCAGATGTCCTTCAGCTTGTGAATGGTTAAATAATCAGTGGTTTGCGTGGAGTACTATTCAGTAATAAAAGGAAATGAAATATTGATACATGCAAAATTTGGATGAAGCTCTACAGAATTATTCTGAGTAAAAAGTTATTCCTGAATTGTCACATGATATGCAATTCAATTTATATAATATTATTTTAATTAGCATCTTTATACAAAATCCATAAACCACAAAATTCACCCATCTAAAGTACAGAATTCAGCAGTTTTAGTATAGCACAGAGTTCTGCAGCCGTCACCAAAATCTAAATATAGATTATTTTCATCCCTTCATAAAGAAACTGTGGAAGGCACCAAATTGAAATTCTTTTTCACAGTTTCATGGGTAGAACATTTGTTCTTATAGACCTTAGCAGCCTCAGCTTATGATTTATTTTCTTTCCTTATTAAGTGGAGAATTTTCACCTTTTTACTTGAAGGAAGCATGTGACAGCTTCGCTTGGGCATATCAGAATCGCCAGCATCACTACTCTTGCACTTTGGGGCCATTATTAAGTGAAATAAGGATTACTTGAACACAGCACTGTAATACTGCTACAGTCAATGGGATAAAGCAGCTGGTGACTAAGTGACCAAGGATGGGGAGCTTCTACAGCAGGGAGACTCTGGACAAAGGGAGGATTCACATCCAGTGGCATTGGGACAGGACAGAGTGAGAGTTCATCATGCTACACAGAACAGCACACAATGTAAGTCTTGTGAGTGGATTATCTCTGGAATTTTCTATTGACTACATTTGTACTACAGTTGTATGTGGGTAACAAACTGGACAGTGAAACCTGGGATAAGGGGGAGGCTACTGCAGATAGCCCAGTATTTCTCATTTTGTGGATTTGTTTATCTTTCTGCTCACATCCTTTTCCTTCTGCATTACCATTTTAGTAAAAATAGATAGCATCTACTTGGTGTTTAGTATGTTTCTGGCACAGTCGAACATTTTACAAACATTATATCATTTAATCTGCATAAAACATATACAGTAGGTATAACTATTATCCAGTTTTTTAGACAAGGCGAACTGGACCACAGGGAGTTTAAAACACTTCTTCCCTTGGTCAAGTTGGGTCACGTAATTGTCAAAGTTAGCAAAGACTTGGAATCAAATGTCCATCAGTGACAGACTAGATTAAGAAAATGTGGCACATATACACCATCAAATACTATGCAGCCATAAAAAAGGATGAGTTTGTGTCCTTTGTAGGGACATGGATGAAGCTGGAAACCATCATTCTCAGCAAATTATCGCAAGAACAGAAAACCAAACACCCAAACACCGCATGTTCTCACTCATAGGTGGGAACTGAACAATGAGATCACTTGGACCCGGGAAGGGGAATATCACACACCAGGGCCTATTATGGGGAGGGTGGAGGGGAGAGGGATTGCATTGGGAGTTATACCTGATGTAAAGGACGAGTTGATGGGTGCTGACGAGTTGATGGGTGCAGCACACCAACATGGCACAAGTATACATATGTAACAAACCTGCACATTATACACATGTACCCTAGAACTTAAAGTATAATAATAATAATAATAATAATAATAAAGACAACTTATTCATTGAAAAAAAATGCCCCTTAGGGGATGATTTGAAATTCTCTAATTTTTTAGAAGAATCTTTAGTTTTCCCAGGATAGAACATTTATTGATATGGTAAATATGTGGAAAGACCCACCAGCCCCACTCCAATCTTATATTCTTGCCATTAAAAAATAAACGTAAAGACTGTTCTCTGTATTTTTTTTCTTTAAAAAGTATTCTAGGGGATACAATGACATGCATTCTAATGAATATGTAGAATAAATTGAATTTGAGATATTTTATAAAATTGTAAGATATGTAACAATATGCACCTTAGTCTAGGACACAAGCCCAAAAAGGTAAAAAATAATGAAGAAAGACTACTCAGAAGCTAATCCATTTTCTTATTTTAGGAGATAGATGAAAGGGGAAAATTGTAATATGGGGTAATCTCTATCTGATAATCACAATGTGGTTTCTGAAAAGATGTGTTGGCCTTTAGTAATGCTAAAATTACAAATGCAGATTTAAAGTCCTCTGCATTTTATCCACTTTTAAATTTACATAAAAAACAAGTGCAAGATTATTGGAAAAGCATCTATGATTGTTATCATAACAGCAAGGGTGGTTGGAGTGTGGTACAATGATAAGAAGGGCAGAGGTTAAATTGCCACTAGTAAAGTCTATGCCCATTATTGAAGCCAATCCAATATTAACTTTGTATTTAACAAAACAAAAATTAAGATGCTACTCTCAGAGAAACCTCAGGGAATATCTACAATATGTTCACCTCTTTAAAAATTCACTTGTCTGTATAGCTTTCTCTTAAAATCTCATTTAAAGTGCTTAGGTATACAACCAGTACAACATAAAATGGTGTGGAATTTAGTAAGGAACATATAGTAAATATTTCCTTACAATTCACCTGCTTTGGAGCTCAAATAAATTTTTAAAATTAGGTTCTGAAATAATGCCATGGAGAAAGCTATAACCAAGGCCATTTAGATGAACCTACAACAATTTCCACTTCTACTTAGGAGGTAGAAGCAAAAGGCATCTACCCTTGGGGAAAGTTCAAGGAAGTTGTTGAGAGCCAGCATCCTACACTAACACAAAGCAGAGGTCTGCTTCTGCTGGGGTTGAAACAGAAAACACACACTTCTGTCCAAAAATCTTCATAGATATAAGGCAGAGTTTATATTCAGAACAACAAAATTAAGAACACGTAAATGTCTTTTCAGAAACTATGTAAAGCAGAAGACAACAAAGTAACATATTTAGGGGACTAAAAATAATCCTATCAACCCAGATCTCTGAACCCAGAAAAAAATCTTTTTAAATATTGAGATACGAAAATACTTTTCTGCTTCAGCAAAGCTGATAAAATTCATTGCTAGCAGACTACACAAGAGTATATATTAAAGAAAGTTATTAGGTGAAAAGTAAGATATTAATGGCAAAAAGATAATAAATATAAATGACAACTTTTCTACTTTTGATGTCTTTATAAGATAACTGACTATGTAAAGCAAAAATTAGTAACAATGTATTATGGGGTTTACAGCATATGTAGAAATAAATATATGCCAGAAATATCACAGGTGATGGAACTGAGGAAATATAAATATAATGTTGATATGTAAATAGCAAATAAGCCATGTCGAGATGCCCAAAAACATTTATTATTAGAAAAATGCAGATTAAAACCACAGTAAGATACCACAGCACACCCACTGGAAAGGTTAAAATTGAAAAGACTGACAATAGCAAGACTGGTGAGGATGCAGAGACAGCGAAATTCATATATTGCTGATGAGATGCCAGCAACTTTGCAAACCAGTTTTCTGACTCTTATAAAGTTAAATGTTCACTTAGGATATAAACCAACAATTCTATTTCTAGGTCTTTCCCCAAGAAGAAAAAAAAATTCTATGGAAAGAGCTCTATGTGAATCTTTACAGCAGGTTTACTCATAATCAACAACCACTAAACACCACTCAAATGTCCTTCAATTGGTGAATGAAAAACCAATTATGGTACATCCATTCAATGGAACATTACTTGCCAATAAAAAGGAACAAATTACTGATGCATTCAGCAACATGCATAGATTTCAAAGCATTTTGCTGACTAAAATACGTCAGACACACAGGCTATATATGTTGTCATCTTGTTTACATTACTGGGAAAAAGCAAAACTCTATTGTCAGAAATATAATCAGTGGTTATCACAGGCTGGAATGGGGCAGAGGTTGACTGCATGGAAGCCCTAGAGGCATAGAAATGCTGTAGCTCTTCGTTGTTGTGGTGGTTACATGACTGTATTCATGTGTCAAAACTCATCTGTACTTAGAAAGGGTGACTTTTGTTGTATATAAGTTATACCTCAACGAACCAGACTGAGAAAAAAATTAAGCCTTCAATATAATTTGGCCTATGCTCTAGGGCAGTGCCTTTCGATCCCCTAATATATGGCAGTATCATAGGTCAAAAGTTGTTCTCGTTTGACCAGCTTATTTCCTCAATGACTCAACTTGGCTTCCCCAGTCTCCACCAAGTCATCCTGAACAACATGCAGTTAAAAAATTCAAGGCGTAATGAGTCGAGATTGCGCCACTGCACTCCAGCCTGGGTGACAGAGCGAGACTTTGTCTCAAAAAAAACCAAAAAAAAACAAAAACAAAAAACAAGGTATTTCTCTCAATCAGATCTGCCACGCTAATTCTACTTGAATTTCAATCCTGAAAACTGACACTGACCCACTTTGACTCCTTTCCTCAGATATGGATTTTCAACAACCCCTAGTAAGATCCTCATTGCATAAACTACCATGCATGGCTCCATGGCTCCACATTTTTTCATTCTGCAATTTTGTTATTCTGTATGTTACACCCATGCCTAAGTGAAGGGATGACTCCAGCAGAAGAGAAAGAAAAAGAGGCCAATACTTTTGGCTTAAAACCGGATATGGATCAAAAAATGTGGAAAGATATGTGATGAATAAAGCCAGACTGTTTTTCTCAAAATGTTAATCCCAACTTCCTATTCCAAGACTAGATACAGGTTCTTTGGGTGAAGGGAAGGATGAACCAAGAAGAAAATGAAGAAAGCTTACAAGCAACTTGCCTAAGAAGGGGCATCCTCCTTCCATCATTAGAATCTAAGACAGAGGAGATCTGTGTCCCCTTCCCCTGGCTAGCACTCTAATATCCAGCAAGGTCTCAAAAATTTCCCATAGGCACAAAGTTGTAGGAAGAAAAAAATATTTATATAGTATGTTTAGGGAGATTGTCCTCAAATCAGTATAGGAGCAGGGGAATATCTTCCATGGGCCCCAGAGTGGCTCAAACTTGTCATGGTGAGCCAATAGTGGTACAGAGAGGTAATAGTCAGGATAGAAAAGTTCCAGCATGATCAAATAGCCAAGGACTGGAAGGGAGAAGGGTGTGCTGGTGACTGCCAGCCCATAGATGACACAAAAACATCAATGGATTCCACGGTATTTCCCCCACTTCCAATCTGAGGTCTTGGCGTCACATAAACCCACATAACATAGTATCATTCTAGAGAAAGTGATGGGGCAGGACCCTAATTTAAGATTAAGCTTCAATCATTCAGTTAATAAGATCTCTCAAATGCAAATTGTGTTGCTAGAGGAATGTGAGAAAAAAATTTCCTTTATAACATACATGAGTATGTAGACTGAACTTTTTACTTATACTAAATTCTTAATTAAGAGTAAGAATCTGAACTACAATGTAAGCACATACTGATTTCTTTTAATTTCAAGAATTTTCAACAGAATGTCTGAAAATTTTTCATTTATATTGAGTCTTCTTTCAGGCCCCCTATTTAAAAAACTTTTATAGACAGATCTGCATGATTACCATAGAGACTCAAAGAAGTTATAAAACCTCTTAACTTTTTCAGGCCCTTAAAATTAGCTTAAGACAGTGAGTCATTTCCAGTGTCTTTACTAGATCTCATTGAGCCATTTCTAGTTTCTTTACTAGATCTCATTTTTTGATAAGCACAGTTGCCATCTCATTTTATGTGCTTTAAAAATACAGTTTAAATAAAGAAAAATCATTTAAAAGTCGTATGTGTATTTCTCTTCTCTAAAGTTTATTTCATCGAAGTTACAATTAATTTTCTGAAAGTTTATAGTGTGGAAACATCATCAAAGTTTTATGCAGAGAGGCATTGAGAGATATATAAATAATCATTATATCACCTTATTTATTGTTTGTGTGTATGTGTGTATATATATATACACACACTGAGGCTGGAGTGTGGTGGCACGATCATATACTACAGCTTCCAACTCCTTAGCTCAAGCAATCCTCCTGCCTCAGCCTCTTAGCTGGGGTTACAGGCATGCAACATTATGCCTACTAATTTGTTCTTTATTTTGTTTCTTTATTTTTGTTTTAGAGAGGGGACTCTTGCTGTGTTGCCCAGGCCGGTCTTGAAGTCCTGACCTCAAGTGACCCTCCTACCTCAGCCTCCCAAAGCAACAGGATTAATGGTACAAGCCAACTCACCTGGCTATACTTATATTTTGATTCAAATTACCACTATGTTGAACTTGATTGATTTTTAATATTGAAGAAAATGAAAATTACTGTCATAGAAGTTCATGTTATGAGCATGTATTCACAATGGAATGTCACTTTTGTCCCTCTCCTGGTTTTGGATATGAGAAATTTCTCACGATTTCAAAGTGTTTCTAAGTTGCTTTTTTCCTAAAGATAAAAGAAAAGAAGGGTAATAGTCAACTCCCTCAACAAACCACCATCTCTTGACAATGCTAGGGAGGCGGTCTCTGTTGTTGGTAAGTGTCTCCTATTAAGAATGGGTATTTATCTATTATCCATCACCACTGCCACATGCATCTGCTTACATTCATTGCTGGCTGAAAACGGACTCAGTAGCCAAGATCCCCTTCTTCCTGACCCCTCAAATCTACTCACCTACCTATTTTATGAGGCCCCTACAGTGCTGGCTGATGATCTCTTTTCAGTCGTTTTCCTGAGCATTGGAGTTTCTGACTGTTTGTCCTTGCCCACCACTGAATGGTCAGCACAGCTTCCAAACTGATTGAGAGATCTGAACCGGTGGATCACTCACTATAGCTTCCAGGGAGGTCTCCCTTCCTAGTGGTATCTTCCCTGCTTCCTCAAAACTCACCTTAGTTTCTCTGGTCCTGACTCCAGTCCTCCATCGTTTATCACTTATTATTAATCAGAATGTTGACCTATTCATTAAATATAATATAAGCAATCATTTGTATGTTTTGATGATATGATAATGTAAACTCTTAATTATTTTCCAAAATTCTCAATGTTTGAATTAATAGGGGGGAAATAAACAACTAAAAAAGCATACCATTTTAGTCAAATAATTTTAAGATATTTTGGGAATAAATAGTTGAATTACTATACAGTTAACGCTAGTAATGATTGTGAACATGTTGGAAATGACTGAGCTATAGAATATTCAGTCTAGTTATTTGGAAGATTTTGATAAATGACTTGAATCAACAGTGTACTAATCTAATGAGCTATTTGGTGATTGGTTATTATGGGTAGGTAGATCGAGTTTGGAAGTGACTGCTAATGATTTCTTATAAGCTATAAAGTATTGTCAAGTATTTATTCTGTTCTAATTTTAATCGAGTGACCACTGCATAAAATCCACTCCACAATAAGTGAGCACACAGGAATTCTATATTCGTAGGATTATAGTCAATTTAAGAGGTTGATGGACCCACTGCCTGTTTTTGTAAATAAAGCTTTATTAGAAAACAGCCACACTCACTTATTTGTGTATAATCTGTGGCTGTTTTCATACTATGACAAAGATGTTGAGTAGTTGTGACAGAGATCAAACGACCTGTAAAGCCTAAAATATTTAGAGATATATCTCACCCTTTACAGACACAGTGTGCTGACCCCTTGCCTATTATAATATCAAAGCATAATGGCAATACCACAGGCATATCCTTAAAGGAACTGAGAAAAAACAAGGAGAAACTTCTGGTATTAAAAAATATGCCTGGTCTAGATTAGACACTTAATAAATGTGGTTGAATATATTGAAGCTGTCATTTGATTTGCAACTTTATGTATTTGAACTTGGAGGTGGGAATTTATATCTGGCAATCCAGTCAAGTGGAACAATGCAAACCAATTTTTAAAATGTCTTCTTCGATGACCCCTCTACATCCCACGAATCTGCACTCACTCCCTGTACTTCACCTATCAAGACCCCTGCCCTTCTCCCTAGCACTTCTACTCCGCTGCTTGGCTCACTCTCATTGGTTTCATTGAATATCTTTACTCATTTCCTTATCATTATCCACCTATGGAATCTTACCCATCCTTCAAGATTCACATGAAATACTATTTTATTCCCACAAAACCCCATCTTCTTATCCTCACATTTTGAAGTGATCTTTCAGACATTTGTCTTCTTTAAGCATTAGTCACATTTTTCTTATGTGACATTTTACACCCATATGTTTTCCCTCTATACACACAGAAAACTGCTAGACTAGACTATAAGCTCCAGGAAGGCAGTTAATGGTTTTGTTTAGTGTTCCACACAATACTACTAACAGGCAGTCAGTAAAGATGTAAAACATGACTGCTGCCACCTGGTCTCTCTCTGTTTTAACTCTCTGGAGAACATTTTTTGTTATCTGATTTTTCCTTAATGATTATTCTGTCGAAGGACTGCATCCCACCACCAGAATGTAGACATCATTTGAATAGAGATCTTGTCTGTCTTTTTCATTGCTGTGTCCCACTACCTAGAACAACCTGGGTGCTCAATCAAAATGTGGTCACTGAATGAATGAAATTATAAACCTGTAGTTTCAGAAAATGATAGCTTATTCATACACTAAAATAACTTTATTTTGTGGTTAATAATAACTTCGATAAATAAGATTCTCTAATTATCTGTGAGCTAGTGTTCTTATATTTAGAGTTTACTATATAATTATACAGGAAATAGTATGCAAATTCAAAGCCATTAATTCTATAAATACAAAACTCAATTTATCTGTAGGAAGGTTTAGCGTTTTTCAAGATTATTTTGCAATGAGGCATTTTAAAGGTTTTATACTGATTTTGAAGTTCAGAAGATTGGACAACTCACTAATTATCTTTTAATGCTTTCTATTGCCTGATAAATTTTAGGAGGTTAATTATTAACCTGTTCCATTATTATTCTTAAGGATAAGACATGATGGACAGAAATTTCAATGCAATTATTCCATTCTGGTGAGGTTAGAAGGTGCTAGGCAGATAAAGAAATCATCTTATCAAGCAGGAAAACACCATTTACTGAAGAAGGTCTGCTAAACTTTTATCATGACTGAAAATATAAAAAGACACTTTAAATGGACAAATGCAGCTATTGCACAAAATTGACATGGCTGTAGAGATGACAGAGTGAAGAGGTATTTGATCAGTCATTTGTTGTAAAAGCTCAGGGAAAACAAAAGTTTCTACTTAAAAACTTTCTCTTTATTGCTTTCTCATTTTCTTTGGCTTGCTAAATTCACAGTTAAATCACATCTGTATGTTCTCAGTTTTAACTGCAACCATATTTCTAACATCACCCTTTTCTCAGCTAGAAAAATGACTCCATGTCACTTTCAATGCCTCCTTTTATGTTCGTGTTTGACAGAGAGTGCACACATTTAGGGTCTGTGAGGTGGGGAAAGCTTAAAATGGCAAGGCACATTACACAGTCACTTTCCACTGGCAGATGGTGAAAGACAGAGCTATCAAACTCTAATCTCAGACAGACCTGAACTTGAATTCTTACTCAGACAACACTAACTGTGTTCACTTAAACAATTTATTTAGACTCTGGTCTATAAATTAGGGGGTAACAGTAGTACCAGTTTCACATGACTGTGGTAGGGAGGATAGGAGACAATGCATAGAGGTATAACACATGTGCTACAAAGTGTGCCAAGCATCCAGAATGTATTATTCCACTTACTGTTCACACCAGCCCTGGAAGATCAGTACCGTTACTACCACAGATCTCAGAGGAAGATACTGAGGCACTGACTGAGACACAATCAAATCTTGGTATACAAGGAGGATTTATATGTATTACTTGACTAAAAGTATACTAATAATCAGTGAGCATTACATTGACCCTGGAATTAGGTTGAACACATTGCATGGGTTTCTAAATTAATCTTCACCTCATCCCTGTGCAATACTACTGTCGCTCCCATTTTGCAAATGAGAAAATTGAGATTTAAAGGGATTAAGCTATATACCTGAAGTACTAAAGCTAGAAAGCACAAAAATCCAACCTGCAAACCCAGGAGGTCTGATTTCAAGGACTGTAAAAGTAACCTGTAGTACTGTATACTCATTCTGGCCCCTTACTTTATACACCAATGACTAAATTAGTGAAAGGGGATGGATTTGACAGAGAAGTAGGTCATGAAATAAGAAGGCAAAGAGCATCCAGAGTGACTTTAACTCAATTGAGTACACACATATTAATCTTCAAATAACACTGCACCAGGCTTTTAAGACACACAAACTAGTATCACATGTAGTTGACCAGGACACCTTCATTTTGTAACCTGGATGATTATTTTACTTACAACTAAGAGAGTGCTCCATATAGGGGGTGTGGCAGGAAATCCCATATTAAGCTTAGGCAACTACTACATACTTGATGTAAGGGCAAACAAGAAATAAACCTGACAAGCAGAAAAGGAAAAGAGAAGTCTCCTGTCTCAATCTCAGCACTGGATGAGGGAGGGAAAACAAACCTCATCTAAAAATTGAAAGTTAGTACTCACTCATCTCTGTGTTCTGAATATACACTGTAAGTTTAATTTAAAGTGGTTTCAAATTGATAGTTTCTGACAGAAGCAAACTCATATACTCTCTACAAGAACTCACTGCAATTCAAGCCTATAATAATTTTATACTGCCATTTATTGTAAAATGTATTCTGATTTCAGAGATGTTAAAATACGAAAACACACACACACACACACACACATCAGAATGGATGAAAGGTGATATGAGATGCACTGCCTGCCCTAAAAGAGCTTAGAAGCATCTGAGGTCATGTGATCGACAAGATAAAACACAAACAACACAAGTTATTATATAAAAGTGTACAATTAATTTTGAGATGTGTAGGAAAATGAGAATTCAAAATGGGTAAACTTCCGGGAAGAACAGTGAGGTGGAAAGTCTTCATGGGAAGGTGAGACTTGATCGGGGCTTTGATACCTGGATCGGGTTGCAACGTGGGAGGGAAAGAGGGGATACATATACCATGTAAGGTGTGGAGTTCGATTTAATTACAATATTTTTAGATTGGAGAAAGTGAGGAGACCACTCCAGCTGAAACAAAGAACTTGTATTGGGTAGCAATGGCAGGCAAATTTAGAAAATCCTACTGAGAAGACATAATAGAATGCCCTTAAGGAAATGCCAAGCTAAGGAATTAGGAATGGAAATCATATTCATTCAATCACTCAGTTAGCTACCTGAGCAATCTGCAGCCAACCAACAAACATTAAGCAGCTGTATATGCCAGATGTGCTGAGACCTAAGTGTAAAATGGTGAATAACACAGCATTTTGTCCTCTAAGTTACAGTATTTTAGCTGAACAGACAAAAAATTGGGACAAAACCACAGTAAGACCTATTAATTTAGCTGCAATTTGTTGAGCAACTACTATTTTTCCAGGTACTATATAGGAAATCTATATATTACATTTCAAAACAAAAGTATATCTATTTTAGGGATGACAGATTTTTCTCCACTTCTTAGTATCTCAGTAAAGATGGATTCTATAACTTACAATAGATCCTTGATTACCCAAATTATGTGAGGTCACAATTATAAAATATTCAAAATCCTGGAAAAAGACTTGCAACTTTTTGAAAATAACCAAGAAACTTGTTGTATTTTGATGTTAAGACAAATACATTGAATGATGAAGTTTCAAGTCAATTAATATCCTCAACTCTATGTAATCTCTGAGGTAGAGTTTGCTCAGTTATTTTGGAAACTTAGCTGAGGCATGGAAAAGCACTGATATAACACACTATCTGCAGCAAATCATTAGTATGTATCACCAGTGTCATTAAGTTACAGCCACATAATTATAGATGGGGAGACAAATTTACATTAATTTAGTGAAAGCTGTGGTATGGATTCAAATTCCTCCCAGTACCATTAGAGGCAGAAATGTTCTTTCCCTCACTGCTGATGGCACAGGACTAGCAGCTCTCAGATCAACCCTCTGAGGCTGTCATCCAATGAAAAGAGTGGCCTCACCCAAGATTATGTCACCTTCCCAGGAGCAGCCCATACCCAGTGACTAGTCCATGAGGGCTAAGAAGACCTATCACCCTGGTCCCAATTGAGGATGGCTCTGAAGGGTCATCTTCTCTGCAAGATAATTGAATTTACTTCCAATTCTCCAATTCCAGAATGATGGCCACCCAAAGATATCCATGTCCTAATCTCTTGAACCTATGAATAAATAAAGTTAAATGGAAAAGGGGAATTAAGTTTGCACATAGAATTAGGGCTGTTAATCAGCTGACTTCAAGATAGGGATATTATCCTAGATTGTCTGTGTAAACCCAATATAATCTTAAAAGTGAGTTCTTTTTGTTTGTTTGTTTTTATTCATGTTTATTTTAAACTGAGAGACAAAACTGTGTGTACTTACAGAGTACAACATGAAGGTTTGAAGTGCTTAGACATTGTAGAATAGTTAAATATAGCTAATTAGAATATGCATTACTTAACTTTTTTTTTTTAATTATACGTTAAGTTCTAGGGTACATGTGCATAACGTGCAGGTTTGTTACATATGTATACTTGTGCCATGTTGGTGTGCTGCACCCATCAACTTGTCAGCACCCATCAATTCATCATTTATATCAGGTAAAACTCCCCAGTGCAATCCCTCCCCTCTCCCCCCTCCCCATGATAGGCCCCAGTGTGTGATGTTCCCCTTCCCGAGTCCAAGTGATCTCATTGTTCAGTTCCCACCTATGAGTGAGAACATGCGGTGTTTGGTTTTCTCTTCTTGTGATAGTTTGCTAAGAATGATGGTTTCCAGCTGCATCCATGTCCCTACAAAGGACGCAAACTCATCCTTTTTTATGGCTGCATAGTATTCCATGGTGTATATGTGCCACATTTTCTTAATCCAGTCTGTCACAGATGGACATTTGGGTTGATTCCAAGTCTTTGCTATTGTGAATAGTGCCGCAATAAACATACGTGTGCATGTGTCTTTGTAGTAGAAATAGGAACAATTTTACACTGTTGGTGGGATTGTAAACTAGTTCAACCATTATGGAAAACAGTATGGCAATTCCTCAAGGATCTAGAACTAGATGTACCATATGACCCAGCCATCCCACTACTGGGTATATACCCAAAGGATTATAAATTATTCTACTACAAAAGTGAGTTCTTAAAAGTGAAAGGGAATCAGAAGAGGAGATAAGAGTGATAAAACCTGAGAGAGACTCAACCTGTCATCCCTGGATTTGAAGATGGAGGAAAGGCAGAGGAGCCAAGGCCAGAAACCTCTAGAAGCTGGAAAACGCAAAGAAAGCGATTCTCCCATAGTTTTCAGAAAGATATTCCCTCTCTGACTAATTTGGCTTCCTTCTTTCTCTCAGGAGTGTTGATTCTGAATGTATTTCCTAATCAACTTAGTGCAGTAAATCTGTGTCTCAAAGTCTTGTTCATGTGGTACATAACCTATAACAGAAACACATATTAGGCTTACATTTTTCTACTTAAATTATAGATCTCATGTTAACCTAATAATTGATAACACTGCTGAAACAAAGGCACAGTTTAGTCGCAAATTTGCAGTCTGATCCCTCAAGCTATGAGATATCATAGTCAAGCTATGAGATATCATAGTCAAGAATGTGACTGGCAAATACTGCAAGTCAGATGAATCAGAGGCTGCTATGGTTTGAATGTTTGTGTCTTCTTCAAAATTCATGTTGAAGCTCAAACCCCAATGTGATAGTATTATCAGGAGTGGCTTAAGGAGATGATTAAGTCATGAGGGTGGAGCCTTCATGAATGGGATTGGTGACTTACAAGTGGGTTGGAAGGCACTGGCCAGGCCCCTTGTGCCCTTCTGTGTCTTCTGCCGTGTGCCAACATTCAAGGCACCATCTTGGAAGCAGGGGTTGGCTCCTCATCACACACCAAACCTGCTGGCACCTTGACCTTGGACTTCCCAGCCTCCAGGACTGTGAGAAATAAATTTCTTATATTCATATATTGCCTGGTCTAATATATTTTGTTATAAGAGCACAGAAAGACTAAGACATAGACCTAGGTCAGCTGTGTCAGGGAGGCACAGGCCAGGACCATAGGCCATGTCAGCTAGGGGTCATTTTGGGGAAAATCTCTAAGGCACGTCTTAGGAACCCAGTCCAGGAGACTGTAAACAGAGGATTAAGAACCAAAGAACCTGGTCAGTATATTTCCTCTGTGAAGATACTGAAACTGGTATCTAAGAGGCAATTAGTAAATGTTAGTTCCCTATTTTTCCCCTCATGCAGATATCAGAGAGACTTCTCTACTGCTTGGGACGCTTGTTCAGAGTACAATTTCCATAGCAGCAAGAAAAGGAGTTTTTGTTTGTGGATACTTTAAGGTAAATAAAGCTATTATAGAAGGCAAAATAAAAAAATGTCAAACAATTTCTCTTTTCATTTAAAAACAAAAACAGAATAACAAGCCCCATATGCATGTTTGAATGTAAGTACCCAACAAATGTGCTCAGCATTCCACCTGCCAATGCAATATATGGTGTGCAGTGGAAGTAGGGGGTAAAAGCTCCCATTAGTGTCACTGAATCTGCACCCTAGGACCTGTGAGATGTAGAAAATGCATTAGGCACAAAATGTGTTCATTTGGGCATTTTTCTTGAGATGTCCTGAGGCTTTTTCACATTAGTCAGTGTACAAAGCACATAGCCTTCTGCAGTATCTTGAACAGAATCATCCCAGTACCAAATGGACTATGGTGATGGCCTAACTAACTTAATCCATGTTGTGAATTGATCTTATGTTCAAATTATCCCAGTCCCTAAGAGTGGGATAGTGGCTGTGACATTTGCTCAAAGAGGTTCAGAGAAAGAGATTTCTGATGCACACTGGGCTTTCTTTCTCTGTGCTCCCTAATTACAACATTTTTAACTCTTGGTTGTGTATTGTACTTGTGATGTATATATCCATTACCTAATAGACTTAAAGCACCTTACCATGGGGGTCTGAGTCTGAGGATTTTTCAACAAAGCAATTTCCTATGTCATCTTGCACAGCAAATGCCTATTGAGTGAAGAGGAAGAGCAATTTGGGTTGAAAGTGGTCTAAGTAAAAAGCACAATTCTGATTGTGGTCTATATATGATGCTAGGTATATTTGATGAAGCTGAGATGATATGATCACCTGCTCCCATGGGGAACTTCTTACAGGTCACCATCACCTCCTGTATCACCATTGCCTAATGGTCCTGAAAGTGTACCTCACAGCTTTCTATGGGTGAGGGAGGGGGAATGATAGCTGTTAGCTCAGATTCACATCTGTTCTAGCCCAGCAACGTTTCGGGATCTCTGACTTCAGTGTTTACTCCAGAGATGTTGTAGGCATCTGATCCACCACTGGTGAAAATGTTGTAAGCCTGGCTGCCTGCAATTGATTTTTGCTAGTGCCTACACAAACCAAGCTATAATGCTTTGGGAATTTAAAAAATAATTTGACTTTAGTATGATATAAAAGGAGTCAGCAAAAATGTTAGAGTTATGGTGTACAATAAAATTCAACTTTATAGTCATTAATATCTGTATTAGTGTGCTCGAGTTACTGTAACAAAACACTATAGATTACAGGGTTTAAACAATAGAAATTTATTTTCTCACAGTTCTAGAGGCTGGAAAGTCCAAGATCAAGATTCTGGCAGGGTTCAGCTCTTCTTCAAAGGGCACTCTTCTTTGCTTGAAGACTGCTTCCTTCCTGCTGTGTTCTCACATGGCTGAAAGAGACTGAACTCTGTGGCAACTCTTTTTAGAAGGCCACTAATCCTGTGGAATAAGGGTGTCACTCTCATGCCTCATTCAACCTTAATTACTTTCACAGAAGCCCTATCTCTAGCTACAGCAACAATGAGGGTTACAGTTTCAGCATATACATTTTGAAGGGACATAACATTAATTTCATAACAATATCCATTAGGTTAATTTGGAAATACTGATGTATTTATACATAAAAAGAATGTTGAATTGTGAAATATTTTATAATTTACAGAATTTCAAGATTAGTAGTTATGACTAGTTGGCTATTGCTACACATAGTTAAAAAATCATTTCACATTTTTACTGTGCTTTTCAGTTTACAACCCTCTTCCTTATATTTGTTATTTGAGTTTCATTTTTTTTATTCTCCTGTCTTAAGAATATGGTATGTTTTGTTTTTCACTCTACACTGTGTAACACAGAGACTTGCCCAATACAGACACAAAGGAAATATATACTATAATAAACTAACATCTTTCAATAAAAATCAACACAATTAAGAATTTTGATTTTCTCTATCTATCAAGACTTTGGCACTGCAATAGTTTTAGAAAGAAAAGGAGAACAGAAAGTCCATCTTAATATGTTCTCCTAGTCAATACATGTTGAAAAGACATTGGTGTTGAATTCATAGCAACATGGTGTTGAATCCTATGTTTATTACTAATAAGATATTTGACCTTGAGCAAGTTGCATGACCTCTTTGAGCTTAAGTTTCCTTTACTCTAACTTAAGAATCATACTATTTGCCTCACGTATGTTTAAGGAAGATAATATAGGTCAAATGTCTGACACTTTGCTAGCTGTGGGCACTCAATCAATTAGTTTTAAGTCTCTTAAGAAAATGTTAGTAAGAAAGTCTGCTTACATGGTACATAGGAGGAAAAATAAGATTCTGCCCAACTAGTTGGCTTTGATATATAATAGGCCAAAATATGCAAATATGTTTCAAATTGACAGAATTTCTATAGGAAAAGATTTGATTAAAGATATTTATTAAAAAATGAGTTACTCAGAAAAGAATACTAGCCACAAAGCAGAGATAGAGTCACTGTGGCACATTTGAGCAGTGCCTACCTGAACCTTGTTCTAGAAAGAAGGTGGCCAGGCTTAGAAGATAGAGGAATTTTTCTCTGAAAGTTTGATGTCACTAAGTATCTAAATCATAAAACTGGTCATCCCGTCCCAGTTCCATGTGTACAAGGAAACCTTTGGATAATAATTTCGCTCTCCTTGTAGTTTGCTTTTATGGGGAGATGTGTTTAGAGGATGCAAGTACTTGGCCCTCTTGGCCAATAACCTTTCAATTTAAAAAAATCAATTGGATTTCTGAATAATACATTAATGTCATACCAACTCAGCATGAGTCAGCATTTCCTGCTTCATCCAATAGCTCTGAGACACACAAGATCAAAGTTCTGTAAGGGAGAGAAACTAGAACAAGCAAGGTCAACACCAGCTAATTTTGCTACATAATGCCCTAGTCTAAAGAGTATAACTCATTCTACCTGACACTTTTTGGCCATGAGTGGAGGATAAAAGATATTTATTTATAAATCAAGTTCTATAAAATGAAGAAGAGTTTACAAGATATTCTGTAAGTGTTATAATACTACTAAAAGAAGAGAAAAGAAGGGAAAAAAAGAATTTAAGAGAATATGTATTAAAATTTCAATCGTTATCATAAAGTAACTTCGTTGATCAGTTATCCTTATCAACTAAGTTAATTTGTTTTGCATTTCAGACTTTGAAAACTAGGATATTCTAAATCCAGGTATGACATATTTACAAAAGTTGCTTAGCAAGGATGCAAAAGAAAGAGAAATGTTGTGTTGAGTAATTCATGTTTCTGAATGTGATGATCTAGATATTGAGTTAAATTAACTAAAATATTCTGAAAATATTAAAAAACAGATCCTTACCATAATGAGCTTCTGCCATTCTACCTCATCATGAGTCACATTTTTTGTTGGCTCATATTATAAGCCCTGTTTACAAAGTGATGGATGGTGAAGATAAAGTTTACATGAAACTTTTAGATGTCATTTTTATTCCCTTGCAATAGCAGTATGCTAGAGGATGACTGGATAATTATTGGTTGCCTGTGAAACTGTCTTTCCTCCCTTACCGTTTCCAACAGCTTCTGATTTTCTTTTGAGGATTCATGTGCTTCTGTGGAAGCTGTGCCCATCTACCATTGCTGCGGGAGTGGAGCAAGTGTTGTAGGATTTTCCAAGAAGTATATTTTATTGCTCTGGCTACAGTGTTTGCTTCAGGGTTAGACATGTGATGTAATTCAATTGAATTGAAATTAACCTCCAAACTTTTGCTTAGAATTGTGGGACATAGGCACATTACCCTTATCCCAATGACATAGCGTATAGATGTGAGGGCAGGGACTGGTGCATCAATTTTTAGTAATAGCAACACAAATAACAAAAAACCCAAGAAAATTAAACAGACATACAGCAGGAGTGTCCAATCTTTTGGCTTCCCTGGGCCACAATGGAAGAGGAAGAATTGTCTTAGGACACACATAAAATGTACTAACACTAACCATAGCTGATGAACTAAAAATAATTCCAAAAAATCTATAATGTTGTAAGAAAGTTTAAAAATTTGTGTTGTGGCATGTCCAAGCTGTCCTAGGCTGCATGTGGCCTGTGGGCTGTGGGTTGGAGAAGCTTGACCTAAACGCAAATGGCACCATAATTCTAATAGTCAAGCCATGTCTAACAATAGACTTACCTCTGTACATTTCACTTATATGAGCTATACATTCTTATCGTTTAAGTTAGTTGATTTTATTGTTGTGTGTAATATAAAGTATCCATGCTAATACAGAAATATACTGAGTAGTTTTCATTATGAATAGATTTTCATCACTCAGAGATAAACAGAATGTTTTAAGCCCACATCAGCTTTTAGAGTTATCATTTCACGGAACACATGTTTTTAGAAAATATTTTAACAATTTGGACAAACTTCTACTATCGCATGTGCTTATCAGTACTATCAAGTAAATAAAATCTTGGCACTAAAATTTCAGTTTTACACAGTTTAATCTTAAACCACTTTGCAGTGCACATAAGAAAATAACAGAATGTTCTTGGTCATAAATAAGTTTCTTAAAAGTACAAAGGATCTCACGCCCCCGCCCCGCCCCACCAAAATAAGAATAAAAACCTCAGTTCACCAAGATATGTGGGATATGAGGAAGTCTAATTGCATTTTGTCTTATTTTGGTTGAGCCCACTACATATTTACCACATATATTCAACATTTCAAATTTTTGAGAATGAAGGCAGCATACTAAAACAGTTTATATAAAAATGAAAGTATCAAAGAAAACATGATTATATTTCTCAGATGTTGCATGAACTCTTATACTCTCTAACACCTGTCATACCACATTTTCATTATTCACAAACTTAACTGTGAATATTCATTTTTTGAAGACTGGGCCGAATACACATCCCACTAGGATTTTAGTTACCACCTTTTCCATAAGATTTGGAATCACGATTTAGTACCATTTAGGGTTCTTTGCCACAAAAACCAGAAATGAACTCGACTTGAGCAAGAGGGATTTGCTTGTGAGAAAGGATATTGGTGTGTGTTTGTAGGGGGGTGTGTGTGTGTGTATGTGTGTGTGTGTGTGTGTGTGTGTGTGATCGCATATGTGGAGAGTCATAGAATTAATATGAAGTAACATACCAGGTTTGAATACAGGAAGAAGCCAATAGAGAAACAGAAGGAAACATACAAGCATATAACAAGAAACAGGAAACAGGAAGCACAATATCCGTCTCTAACCATTTACAACAGCCTGGGCAGGAATCCCCACTCTCTATAAGAATGATGAAATACCTCCAACCTCCCCCTCCCGCCACCTAACTTGGTCAAGATGAAAATTCCCAGGAGGTAGGGATCATTTGGTCAAATAGTGGAAATGTGCAGGGAAGAAAAGATCAGTTTTATTTGACTTGTGCTTCTGCAGTGAAAAGCAGACACTGGAGTCACTCTTCCCAAAGGAAATCAGGGAAAGAACCATGCACTCTATCCAGACAAAATGGCACAACTGGCAACTATATTATCTATAGTACAAGGATTCACAGTAATTTGTTGCTCTTCATATAGACATATGTTATTAAAGGACTAAGCAACATGATTACTATTATTTTGTTTGTTTTTTAAACAGGTCAAAAGATTAAAATGTTTCTATAAATATACAACTTAAGTGTAAAATGCCACTACTCTTCTAGGTACAATTTTGGGAAAGAAATTTCTTGGAGATAATATTTGTGATCCTGTGTAACTCTTTGGAATATAGTAGGAGGAAAAAGCTTGAGATTGCAAGCCTGTGTGCCATATTCTGCCACTTAAAAAGACTGGCTCTCATCAGTCTCATGTGAATAACAAAGAACAGCCATCCTAAGAGCAAAAGATAGACTTCTTGAATCCACTTTTGACAAGGTGTATGAAGTTAGTTTACTTATTAAAAATGCTTCTATTGGAAATATCACAGTGAGAAAAAAAAGAGGCAGTATATTTATTCCAAATCTTCATAAGGCTAGTTTTCTAGTAAGGTATGGTGGTTTATTCTTCCCATCTGCAAAATATGGCATGATAAACTTGATTGCCAAGTGCCTTGCCTTTGCTATATTGATTGTTTGAAGTTAAACAAAGAAGAAATATTTCATCCTTAGACTAAAAGCTCATAGACAAAAGCTTTGGGGTTTGCTTCAGTGGTAGCTAAGAGGCACAAAAGAGATGATAGGTTGAGAAAAGGGAAAATGCATCATTGTTCTTTGACTATGAGTGCATATCCTTAACACCACAAAGAATAGTCATAGAAGAGAGCAATCACACTTTTCTATAATACAGCCCTTTGTAAATATAATTCACTGGTGCAATATCTAAATACTCAGTGGGTTCTGACAGTTTCATCCATCACAATACAGGCCTCACCATGTCACTGCCTCAGACTGATAAATGCAAAATGACAGTCATTCATCCGGTGGAATAGAAAAAGCCAGGGAAAATATAACGTGAAGTCACTTATACCATTTGATACAGCTTTGCAATGTCTATCTTTTCTCTCCCCTATCTTTTGTTGTGTGTGTGTACATGCCAGCATGATTTTACTCTTTGCATAAATATATATAAGATGACACATTTCATTAAAATAAAAAAGTATGAATTAAGAAAGATTATAGCTACATTATAATGGATTCAGATTCTGCTATAACATAAATAGAATTAGTTAAAGATTACAGTTAGAATATAAATGTCACCTCTTAACTTTTTCTGTTTCTTGCTATTGAGGAGCACAGTCTAAAATTTGTAGGCAGATAGAGTATAAAAGTAAGGTACAATTATGGCACTTATGCTAATTTTTTTCTTTTATACAACAATTCTACAAAAATAATGACTATATGTACACATTAAAGGAAACTTTTTGTAGATTTACTGAAAAATAGGTATTAATAATATGGATATTGACAGCTGTGTACCGTTAATTTAAAAATTAAAAAAAATAAAAATAACAGTAAACTGAAACTCTCCATTCTCTCATCTTCCTTTTCCTATGTTTGTTTTTAAACAAATTCTACTGCATGCATCAGTATCCACTAGGGTCATGTGTTGACTTAGCAATAAATTTAATTATTGGTTTAGATCTCTTGCAGATGTATGGAATCTCTAATATACACATTTTTGTTTAATATGTTACTGAGGAAGACAGCTCAAGTGATAGAAATAATGGGACAGGAAGTAAGAAGACAGTTCTGGTCTCAAGTTCTTCTCTGACAGCTCACAAACTAGTTAATACGTAAGTTTGAAATATGATTTCTGTATTTTATTGCAAATTTCAAATAGATATTTATTTCCAGCTTCATTGAGGTATAACTGACAAATAAAATTATATAAACTTCAGTTGTACAATATGATGTTTTAATACATATATCATTTTGAAATGATTACAGAAATCAAAATAATAAATATATTCTTCAGCTCACATAGCTATAATTTTCTATTTGTGGTGAGAACATATAAGATCTATTATATTAGCAAATTTAAAGAATATAATACAATATTATTAACTGTAGTCTTATTGATCAAGTAGATCAAAAACTTTGCACCTTTTAAGCCCCAGCTCCTACTAATCACCATCTTAATGTCAACTTTTGTGAGTTTAACTTCTTAAGATGCCGCATGTAAATGAGGTCATGCAGTTGAAGGAAATAAAAATATTTCATGCCAAAATATCTTTCTTCAGCATATTTTGAGGTGGCTATTCAGAGGGCTTGAAAATGGAATTAGCCCTGAAATGAGTCTTTTGTGGGGCATACATTTTAAGGAAAAAGTCCTCTCCTATGAAAGTAAATTCAAAAATAGGGAAAACTGACTATTACACCAGATGCACAGATATCAATGTAAAGACACAGGAAGCACAAAAAAGCAAGAAAATATGACACCTCCAAAGGAATACAATAATTTTCTAGCAATAAATCTTAATCACAAAGAAATTTTCAAAATCCAAGATAAATAAGTCAAAATATTGATTTAAAAAAAGCTTGGCCAGGCATGGTGGCTTATTCCTGTAATCTCAGCACTTTGGGAGTCCAAGGTGAGCAGATCACCTGAGGTTAGGAGCTTGGGACCACCTGGGTCAACATGGTGAAACCCTGATTCTACTAATAATACAAAAAATAGCTGGGCGTTTGAGATTTTTTAGCCATTATTTCTTTAAAAAAGATTTCTGCTCTTTTCTTGGAATTTCCGAATACATGCATTGGTTCATTTGATGGTATCCTACAAACCACATAGGTTTTTATTCCTACACTCTTGGATTTTTTTTTTTTTTTTTCCCCATCTGACTGGATGATTTCAAGTAATCTGTCTTTGAGTTCATAGATTTTTTTTCTTTTGCTTGATTAGGGAAAGAGCTACTATTGAGATATTTGAAAGCTTCCTTTGAAGCTCTCTGCTCCATTTTGGATTTTATTCACTATAGTCATCAGCTCCAGAATTACTGTTCATATCTTTTTTATGATTTGTATCTATTAGTTGAATGTTTCATTTGTTCATGTATTGTTTTTGTGATAACATTGAGTTGTCTGTGTTCTCTTGGAGCTTGCTGAGCTTCCTTAAAACCATTATTTTGAATTATTTGTCAGGTAATTTGTAGATATGTATTTCTTTGGAGTCAGTTATGAAAACATGATTGCATTTCTTTGGTGGTGTCATGTTAAATTTTTTGTTGTTGTTTCTTGAAATCTTGAGTTGCCTTCTTTGCATTTCAAGAAGCAATCACTTCATTCAATTTTTACTGACTGGCTTTGAAAGTGAAAAATCTTCATCAGTCATCCCAATTAGGCATTGTGGGGGTCTCTCAGATCTTTTCCATGGATGCCCCACTCCATTTTTCTTTGTCCCTTCTGGGGAGAAAGTAGTGGTATCATATGCCTTATCTCCATCCCACAAAGTCAGTTGTTTGTTCCTCGCCAAGGACGTGCCCTGAAGAGTTCAAGGTCAGGTGCTTTTCCCAAATTTAGTAGAGTTTGATCTAGGTGTCTGTGTATTGTGTATGATTTTTGGAGACTGACATGCACTGTCTTCAGGGGAGCACAAAGTGTTCTGCTTATGAAAAGGAGGGGCATGCAGAGTGCTAGGGGCACATGTAGACCACCTGGGATCTGTAGTTAACTTGCGTTATGAGGTTGGTGGTCTGGACTCTTGGTAGAGTTTGTGAAGTGTTTAGTAGAAACCACAACACTTTATGGAGTTCTGTGTTTCATTGCTCTGAGTGCCTATTCAGTTTTTCTTCTCCTAGCTGCCTGCAAACTATTGAGTAATCCCAATTCTCTCAGTTTTCTGGATGGGATAAGACAGATGTTGACCTCCTCGGTAGTGTCCCAAATGGCTAGGGAGACAGGGTGCTCATTATACTTTCACTTTCCCCTGTGAGGTAAATTAAAGGCAAAGAGGGTCTCCTGGCACAGCACTGAGCTGTGCTGCTTTGGTGGAGGGGTGATGAGGATGTAGTGAAACTGTTCCCTTACCCTTTTCAATGTGTCTATTCATAGATTAGAATAGACACCTCTAAGGTGCTGGCATCTCTCTACCAGCCTTCTTTTCTCCCTCAGAAGTACTCTCATCCTTGTATAGTTGTCGAAATTGGTGTTTGTTGGGAAGGAGAGCTGCAGACTTCTATTTTGCCATCTTGCCAGTTATTCCACTAGGTTTTTATTTTAGAAATTATTAAAATTTACACTATAAAATATTTAAGGATATAATTTTGTTCATTCATTATTTACTCAGGTTTGGCTGATTGCAAAATATTGGGAACATACCAAGGAAAAAGACAAACACCATGACTTCTGGAAGTTTAATTTCTAGTGAAGGAGACAAAACTGAACAAAAAAAGAGTGACATTATTTGTGATAGATATATGTGTGATGAAGAAAAATAAAACAATGTAAGGAGAGGGAAACCCTTGTGTAATTCTTGTCAGGGGAGACCTTCTTCAGGAAAGGAGGTTTGCTAGAGTAAGACGGTAAAATAATGAGGGGGAAGAGAAGAGAATTTCAGGCAAAGGGGAAAAATTCTAGAAGTCATTTCTATCTTGAAAGAACATAATAATTTAACAGAACTTAGAAATGTCTGTGAACTACATAAATAAATGCCACTCAACCACAATAATTGTATCACCACCCCAGCTTCCCCATAGACCAACACCTTCTCTCATGCCATCTGCCACGAGAGGAAACGTGACTAAAAGGAAGTACGAATGCAATGAAACAGAGTTCTAAATCTAACATAGTTAAAATATTGGACTCTCAAAAATTTTACAAAAGCACATGGACCTTCCCAACACCTTGAAAAGGGTCTGTGCAGCGTGGTGACCTGAAGCTTAAGCTACATTTATTTTTGGTGAATCCTCTTTTAATCAAAGGTCAGTTTGTTCTTTTCACCTTTTTCCCATGTGAGGAAAAAATAAGCATTTAAGTACATTGTGTGAATTAAAGGATTTTAATTCTAACAATGGGAATTCTGACCAAGAATCTCCTAATACACCAAGAAAGAGCCAGTGGGAAAAAAATGACGAATTCTGTTTTGAACATGTTCATTTCCAGCTGTCTTATTAGACACGTAAATAAGGATGCCCAGCTCTAGAGCTTAGAGATGCATGCTTTGGAGTCAACAGCCTACAGACAGCATTCACAACCAAATGCTGGATAAAATCACTTTTGGGCCTGAGGGTAGTAAGAGAAGGGCAAAGGACCCAGGACTGAATTCTGTGACACTCTGACATTAAGTCATTTATTTGTCTAAGATAGGAGCAACCGTGTTGCTTTTGCATGCTCACAGAAATGCAATAAAAAGAAACAAAAAAAAGATAATTTATGAAGACAGACCATGATCCTAGAAGCAATGGGCTTGGACTCGGTAACAAAATGGTATCCATTAGAAAAGTTAGGGAGCTGGCCTGAGACAAGGACAAAGGAAGTTCATCCATTATAAAAAGAGGGAAAGTGGAGTGTGTAGGTATATAGTGTCAAATATAGGGTACATAGAGTGTAGTGAAGTGAAGGGAATTATCAAAATAATCAGAAACTCATTCTATTTCTACTAATTGCAATTCCCTTTAGGCACATGCATGTTGCTCCACATGACTATTAAAATTCTCATACCTTTGTCTTTATCTATTGATCTATCAGTGTATCAGTCCCTTTCTTCATCCTGATATCAGGAGGGTAAGAAGCTTTTCCTACCGCTAACAGCCATCTGGGCAATCAAGACGGTAAAAAGGAGGAACAGGTCTGTTAGAGTGAGACTCTACATCAGTAAACTATTTGAAATAACCTGGGAGACTACTAAGTTTACATCTCCCTCACCCTCTTGGTCTCAGCCTAGGGAAGTGGTGGCTGGTGAAGAGGAACTGAATCAGCTAGAGAAAATAGCTTTTGCTTGTGTGGGAGTTTTGTTGTCTTCTTTATTTCTGAAGAAGACATTCAGTCTTTCAAATTCACAAATGGGTTATTTTGCTTGATAAATTCTGCTGTTGATGCTCTCTATTGCATTTTAAAATTTCTGTAGTGGGATGAATTCTGAAGAATTCTGTTCTAACATCTTGCTGATGTTTATCTGACCATCTTTTGCCATCAGATGTGCCTGTCACAGTCTCCACCAGGAGCTTTATCTTACTACAGAGTCCAGATGCATTAAGGCTGTGTTTGAGCCATGATCTTCCTCTGAAGAAGAAATGAAGAAGAAATTTATATTTTTTTGGATATAGTGTTCTTAGTTGGCGGTTTAATTATTATTTTTACCTCATCACTTTGTATATATCATCGCACTTTCTCTTGGCCTATAAGATCTCTTCTGAGAAATTTTACATTCTTCTTACTGGAACTTCATTAAATATTATTTGCATCATTTTTCTCATTGCTTTCAGGATTTTCTCTTTGTCTTTGTTTTTTGATAGCTTGACTATAACATATCTTTGTATAGTCTTGTTTGGACTGAATTTGATTAGAGGACTTTGACCTCTCTACACTTGTACTATTTATATTCCTCTCCAAAATTTGGAAAGTTTTCTGCTCTTATTTCTTTAAATAAGGTTTCTACATTGTCTTTCTTTTCTCTTTTACATATTCTTATTACTCTAACACTTGCCCATTTGGGGCTGTCCTATACATCCCGTAAGCTTTCTTCATATTTTTTCATTCTTTTTTTCTCCTCTAACTGTATATTTTCAATCTTTCACATTCACAAACTATTTCTTTTGTTTGATCAGTTCTGCTGTTGATTCTCTCTACTGCATTTTAAAATTTCATTCATTGTATTTTTCAGCTTCAGAATGTCTGTTTAATTTTTTTAAAAAATAATTTCAATCTCTCTGTTAAATATCTTATGTTGGTCATTTATTCTTTTTCTAATTTCAGTTAATTATTTCTCTGATTTTTTTCAGGTTATTAAGCTTTCTTAAAACTTATTTTTAGTTATCTATCAGGCAATTTGTTTATCTTCATTTCTTTTGGAGTCAATTATTGTGAGATTATTGTTCTTTCAGTGGTGTTATGTCTCCTTGATTTTTCATATTTCTTGTTGCCTTATGTTGATGTCTGCAGTTTTGGAAGAAATAGGGACTTATTTCAGTGTTTGAAGTTGAAGAGTGGCTTTGTCTGGGAAAGCCCTTTGCTAGTCAGTGTGTCCAGAGATTCTGGACAGGTTGTCTGGTATAGTCCAAAGGTGGGTTTACTGCCGGAGTCCTCATTCAGGCTGACCTCAAGCCTGGGTCAGCAGGTAGGTGGCCTGATGTCTGAGTCTGCAGAATTGAGGCTGAAGCCTGGATCCACTAAGGTGGCCCTGTTAATTGAGTGTGTGGAGATGGACCTGGACCTTGGGTTCACAGGGACTAAACTGGTGCAGGGATGGGCCTTAATTCTGAGTCTGCAGGGACTGACCAAGATCTGGGATGGGCCTAGTGCCTGGGATCACTGGAATGGACCTGGGCCCTGAGTCTACATGTGCTGGCTTGGAGTCTGCTTTCACATGGGGTGGTCTTGGAGCCTCAGTCCATAGGGTCCAGCCTGACACTGAATATACTAGGTGGGCTTGGGTCCTGGATCTCCTGGAGCAGGCCTGGCCTCTGAATCCTCTCAAGTCAGGGGGCACAGGGACTGACGTATGGCCTGGGCTGGTCTGGTGCTGAAGCTGGCATAGAATCTGGGTCCAAATGGGCTGGTCTGTAACCTAGGATTTTAGGTGCTTACCTGGTGTCTGGAGTGACTGGGGTTGGCCTGTAACATGGGGTTGCGGGGATTGACCTGGAGCTTGTGTCCATTAGTGCTGGCCTGGAGACTGGATCTGCAAATGCTGGTCTGCAGGCTAGGTCCTTAAGGGTTGGCCTGGGTCCTGGGTCCTTGGGAACCAGTCTGGAATTTGGGTATACAGGGGCAGTCCTGCAGCCTGGGTCTGTGGCGATCAATCCAATCCTGGGGTCTGCTAAGACCATCCTGAACCCTGGGTCTGCTGATGTGTGAGACTGCAGCGGCCAATCTGGACAGTGGGGCTGTGAGGACTGGCCTAGCACTGGACAGGCCTGGAAACCATGTCTGCAGGTGCCCATCTAGTATTAGAGGCCAGCAGTGTTGACTTGGTGCTAGGGTATGCTTGAGTCCTGGGGCCACAGCGGCTGGTTTTGTGCTGAATGGGCCTATTTTCTGTTTCTGCAGGGTCCGGTCTGGTGTCTGGGTCCGTAGGTGCCAGCCTGTTAACTAGGTCTGTGGAAGCTGGGATCATGGGGACCAGCCCAGGGCTTGGAGTTGCCTGGAGCCCAGGGCTGCTGGGGCCAGGCTGGTATTGCCTAGGTTGGGCCTAGAACCTTATTATGTGAGAGCTGGCCTACAGTCAGCATTAAGGAGATGGAGACTGAGTCTACTAGGCAGGCCTGAAGCTTGAGGCCATGGGATCCTGCTTGGCATAAGGGCAGGCTTGGATGCTCAGTCTACAGATACTGACCTAGAGCCTGGGGCTGTGGGCGCATGCCCAGTGCTGGGTTTTACTGGGGTGGCTCCAGTGTTGGGGTCTGAAGCAAAGGTCAGTGATAACTTATCTCTCTTTCCTCCAAATGTTGGGTATTTTCTGTCTCTTCTTATTTTCATGCTATACCTAGGTGTGTAATCTCTCACCTCTTTTCCCTAGCCCTTGTGAAAATATTTTTGTGCATGGATAGTTACTCAAATGGATGTTTCTGCAGTGGGATGAATTTTGGAAAATTCTATTCTAACCTCTTGCTGATATTTATCTAACCATCATTTGCCTTCAGATGTGTATGTTATAGTCTCCACTAGGAGCTTTATCTTATCTACAGAGTCCAGATGCATTAAGGCTGTGTTCAGGCCACGATCTTTGTTATTTTCAGTTTGCCAACTCTACTAATATTACCAAATAATTAGTCTTCACTTTCCTTAGAAAGATAAAAGTCTAATTTTTAATTGTATAATTCAGATGTGGATACCTCTTCACTATTTATAGACTTAATTATAGATTATAAAGCTAATTATGTACTCTGTGGTTTTTCCCTCTGAAGCTGCTCCAGATAGTCTACATTCATCTTCACTACATCTTTGTGATGTGGTCATAAGATCAATTGTTTCTTTCTAATAAAAAGAAAAGGAGGAAGGTGTTTTGCCCAAGGTCACTGATGAAATTAGCACTGGAACTTGGTGGCATGAAGCTCAAGTCCCATGATTCCCACTCCGATGCTCAATCCAGAAAACCCTGTTGCCTCCCAGAGCATGATGCTTTCTCAGGAGTGGCTCCATGTAAGCTAAACAGGCATACCTCCCCATGATGTTCAGCTACACAGAGAGGATGCAAACTACTGCATGGTCAAATCTGTTCTCACCCTTCAACCAAACAATAGCATATGCTAAAGAGATTACACAATGACCAAGAAGCAACCTTCATCTTTATCCAGTTCAATGACCCTGCTGGAGCACCTCAGTCTTATAAACCCCTTGTTACAATGACAGAAAAAGCAGAGATGTTATGTACCTCTCAGTCACATAAATCTTTTTCTTTTTTTAAATAGAGAGTTTAATACATGGAAGACTCTAAGGTGTTTTTCATGGATTATCCCATTTAATCCTTATAAAATATAACGAGGTACATATAATCATGCTGACACACAACAGGTAAGTGCCACAGCAAATATCTAAACCCAAATCTGTGTAACTCCAGTGACCGTTATAACAAAGGGAGACTAGCATGAAGGCAAAGCCTCACAAAACAGATCATTGCCACTCATGGGGATGGGAGAGACGTTTAAGTAAATCAGTAGGGATGGGGAGGTTAAGTGGAATGAATGTCCCTCATGTTAACTCTTGGCTGTAGTACTAATTTAATTTTGTGATCTTGGCATAGTGAAGTCCATTGTCAAAGAGATTCCACACAGATTAAAATGATTTTTAAACACAACAGATGTGAGGGGATGGAATAATGATGGATATCCTCATAGAGGGGGAATAAATGGAAATTTGTCTTTCAAATAGATTTGGATTCTGAATTTTTATCTATCATGGCATTATTGCTCTTTTCTAACAACATTGAAGAACCACAGACATGCTCCAGCACAAATATGCAGTATATCCTGGCACTTAAAAATATGCCTACTGAAACTGGGGCAGGTTCAAATTAAAGTGTTGCCAGTAAGCATAAAGGAGAGGAGTGAGTGAGTAATGTGTCACATTCTAAACTGTAGAATAAGTGGTTCATAAGCAAATTGCTGTGTGGTGAGTTTGTCAGTTAGCAATTTTTGTGCAACAAATTACCCCCAATCAGTCATTTATTTAGCTTGTGGCCCATGGGTCAGCAGATTGGTCTGGACTCAACTGGGTGGTTCTTTTGCTGGCTTTCTCTGAAATCTCTGATTATGTATATATCTTCAGTAGCTGCCTGTCAGCTAGATGGTTCAGCTTCTAGGGCTTCCTGGGGCTGACTGTTCAGCTGGGGCAAAGGCAGTGATTATATCACACATTTCTGATTAACCAGCAGGCTAGCTCAGACTTCTTCATACAGACTCAAAAGCAGCAAGAGAGGAATCCCCAATGAGCATGCACTATTTCCATTATTTGCTTGCATAATATTTATTTCTATTCCATTAGCCAAAGCAAGTTATAAGACCAGACCAGACCCATGGAGGTAGAGGAAGATTCAACATTTGATGGCAGAGCTACAAAGCATTGTGGATATTTTGCCACAGTAAACTGTGGCAAAATATCCACAGTTTACTTTCTGGCCATGGTAACTTACATTACTCTCACGTGTAAGAAATGCTCCCCAATTTAGATTCGCCAAAAGTCCATGCTCTCAGTATCCCCTCAGTATGCATCCTTTGTATCCAGATACTAATGAATTAAGACAAGGTATATGCTCCCTACCACACACACTCTCTGTATGCAAATAGATACCCCATACAAATCACACTGTGCCATACTCTACCATATAGTTATAACATTCCATAATAGACATTCTCAATCAAAAAAGGCATTCACTGGTTCATAAGAATTTTGAAATCCTGCAAGACAAATATGCCCAATTCCTTGCTCTATTGGCAGCAGATGTTCCTTAATTAGAGTTTGGTTCTGCTCCCTGGGAGTGGTCTTCCAATCTATTGCTTCCTAATCTACTGCTAATTCAAGATTAATGGCTTCCTAATCTATTGCTAATTTATAGCTGTTGGCTCCATCTCTTGGGCTTATGGTATCTTTTGGGAAATGTCATTTTCTCCTTATTAAAAAAATGGCCCATTTTTTTTAATGGGCAGCTATCTAAATCTCTTTCTTCAAGTGGAATTTTGGGATCTCAGAGATCCTTTCTGAAATATGAATAATTTCAGTCCCTTTAGGTCAAATGTAGTAGTTCTTTTGCTTGGATACATTTCTCAGAAGTCCTTTCCTTTGGTTGAAAGGTATTTCTAGTACTACTCTAAATCTTTTAGAGGTCTTACAATTGGCTTTTCAGCCACATTTTTATTTTTTTAAATTTATTTATTTGAGACAGAGTCTCACTCTGTCACCCAAGCTGGAGTGCAGTAACATGATCTCGGCTCACTGCAATCTCCACCTCCTGAGTTCAAGTGATTCTTATATCTCAGCCTCCCAAGTAGCTGGGACTAGAGGTGCCTGCCACCATGCCCTGGTAATTTTTGTATTTTTAGTAAAGAAGCAGTTTCACCACATTAGCAAGGCTAGTCTTGAACTCCTGGCCTCAAGTAATCCACCCGCATCGGTCTCTCTAAGTGCTAGGATTAGATTCAGCCACCACATCGGCCTGCAGACACACTTTTGATTTGATATTTGCCATGAAGAATGTTTTACTAGCTGAAGAGGCAGAACATGAGATTTTATTTTCTAACCCAGTAAATGCTGAGCCTTCTATATTCTTTCTAACTTCTGCGTAAAAATGAAACAATTCTTTCTTTAACTCATCTCTTTCCTCCTGCCTCTTATCATAAGAGAATTGAAATAGCACTTTCAAGATTCTGGCTGGTGGTCTCCTTAGCAAATCTGAAAACATATTGGGTGCTTGCACTTTTCAGAGTTGCTGCAGGTATAAGTTCTGCTAATTGTTTTGCTCCTGTAGAACTCCACTCACCATTTTTCAAACTTTGCAAATAATGTCTTCACTGCTTTTTCAGCTTCTGTCTGTTGCCTGGTCTCAAAGTCAGTGACATATATTTTAAGTTTCCTTTTGATAGCAGGCCACATTGGGTTTCCAATTTTATTATCAGTTAGCTCTTCTAGCATAAAAGCTACTGCCAAACTTGACTGCTTAAAACAACCAATACTATTACAATTCTGTGGGTCAGCAGTTTGAGCTGTGCTCAGCCAAGTGGTTTTTTGCTGGTCTTTTGTTGCATTCACTCATGTGTCTGAGTGCATTTCAGCTAAAAACTTTGCTTTTGGAGTTAACTGGCTGGACAAGTTAACTGGGGCCATGACTGGGCCATGTGTTTTTCATTACCTGGCAATCAAGCTCAGACTTTTCTACACAGTGAGAGGGCAGGGCTCCTACGAACAGTGTGGAGGAAGCTCTAGCATGCAAACCTTTCAAAGCTTCCACTTGTGTTACTTTTGTCACCATTTCATTGTCCTAAGACAGTCACAGCCAGTCCAGATTCAAGAGGGGTGGAGAAATATCTTCCTTCTGTTTTTTTCTATATTCTGTTTTCTGAAGCCCATGAGTTTCTCCTTTCCTTTTCCTTTTCTACTTTGTCTTTTTGTTGGACCACAGCCTTTTAAGGAACGGTGGGACTTTTGTTTGTTTATTTTTATTGTTATTTTACCACTCTCTTGCTTGAGAATGTCCTTATTCTGTTCTCACCTGATTCATAGTTTGTTGGGGTATGTAATCTGAGTAAGGGATATTTTGTCTACTAAATTTTGAAAGTATCTTTCCACAGCTATCTTTTACATTAACTTTTGAAAAATCTGAAGATATTCTAAATTTTGATCCTTTGCATTTGACCTAAATTTCTTGTAATGAAACTGTGATTCAATTTTCATCTCTTAAAAGAAGGTACATTGGTCATCCCTCAATGTTCTAGGAAGAATAACATAAGAAAGTAATGTGTGCAAAGTGCTTAGTGGAGATGTGGCAAATAGGAATTGCTCACCAAATGGTAGTGCCATTCTCCACATTCACTCACTTCTATGGGGTAACTCCACACAAGGAATAAGGGCTTGGCACACACTGAGCCACTACTCATTCTTCCAAAGAGCCCACATCTTTTAAATGTTCTCAGATATATTTTGTAAATAGATAGACTGAAAAGGGAAAAAGATAGTTTTAGAGCTTTATTTTTGTCCTAATGTTTTTGGATGAGAAATTTTACTTATCCTTCTAAAAAGCTTTTATCACTCTTGGGCAGTAATGTTGGTTCTACATATGTCTGGCAGTGTCTTTGACAAAGTTACTGGATCAAAATTGAGAGGGAAGCTTTTGGATTACATGCTAGCCAAGCTAATGGTGACTGACTTCTGTTCAGAGAAAATTTGGGTATTTATAACACTGAAGATCCCAACTTCCATTACAAAGGTGATTCAACTTAAGAAAGAAAAAAAGGAAGAAAGAAAGAAAGAAAGAAAGAAAGAAAGAAAGAAAGAAAGAAAGAAAGAAGAAAGAAAGGAAGAAAGAAAGAAAGAAATGAGATGACATTATTGAACTGAGATGAAAATCCGAAAATTGTAATAAATACTCATTTCAAACCTTCTACAAGAAAGACAGTTATGTGCCACTGCTAATTAGTGCTGAATATTAGAGGATTAGAGAAATTGAGCCAATATGAGAATTTAAAATCTGTTCTCTATTTTATTCCTTAGTTCTCTTTCTTCAGCATTTCAGATGATGAAGAGGTGTTTTAAATGACATAACATCTCTTTATCATGAAAATCTGAAAATAAAATGTGAATAAAATTAAATCATAAGTTGTAAGTTGAAGAAAAATAAAAAGATTAAAGTTGCTCTAAAAACTCCACTTTTCCCACAGGAAATTAACCTTGTAAATGCATTTCCTTTTCTTTACAGAAAAGAATTTATTTTTTTGCAGGTGCAGATGGGAAATCAGAAAATATATTCAAAATAATTTTAATTTTAAACATATGCACTTGATTGTTTACTATAGATATTCTCTGAGTTTGAAAAAGCATAAAGGCTCAACCAAGACACTGCAAAAATACCAAGCACAAAGGTACATGGTAAAGAAAAAATATTCACCAAAAGAATGTTTTAGTTATCACTGTTAGTTCGCACATCAATTCCATATCACATTATTATTGAATGTATTAAAAATATACAAACAGGACTGATATTTTGTTCCATATTGACCAAGTCTGTAAATAAAAAGTAAACTGATGCCGTATCTCAGACCACACTTCCAGTAGCTAACTTGGAAATCAATATCTACCTGCCATATGCCAGCATTTAAGGAAATCTCCACTTAATTGCCTTGTGGCCATATGCATGAGTTGATGCTCATTGAATTATCCTGTAGCCTCCAAAAAATTTACTATGTTTTAAACAAAACTGACAAATAAATATAAAGACACAAATACCTATGCCATGGTTTCAATGTATCCCCAAAAGTTCGTGTGTAGAAAATTGATTAAGTTGTAATGAAATAGTGCAATGCAAGAGTTTAATGCAATGCAATACTATTGAGAGTTGGGAACTTTAAAAGGTGCTTAGGTCATGAGGGCTCTGCCCTCTTGAATGGATTAATGCCATTATCTTGGGATTGATTTTGTTATAGAGGGATTTTGTTGTTAATGTGTTTGGCCCTCTCTTGCTTTTCCTCCCTCTCTTTGTGTGCTTCCACCATGGAATGTTGCAGCAAGAAAGCCCTTGCCAGATACTGGCCTCTCAATCTTGGACTCCTCAGCCCCCATAACTGTGAGCCAATAAGTTTATGTTCATTGTCAATTACTCAGTCTTAGGTATTCTGTTAGAGCAGCACAAAATGATCTAAGATAGTCTACAACTAATTGTAATAAAGCATTGGGTATCATACATGCTATAACAGGAATAAAAACACTCTATAGGTATATGGTCAGTGCCTCTGCTTTAACAAGGCTCAGACATTTGATAGTCTATTAGTCTATTAGTAATGTGTATGATGATGCATAAAAACAGATAGTGACTGCAGGCACTGGAGGCACAACGACCAATTAGAACGTTGAAAATTTTGAAAATCTGACCAAAATATAAGCCTCTTCAGCCATCAGAAGGACACTGTCTTCTGTGGAAATTGTAGATCTAGCACCTCCTCTGGGCTGCTCCTTGTCTAGGCGGGTCAGGCATCTCAAATGACCCTTTTGTATTTAATAACAGTTACCTATGCAACTGGTACAAAATTAGATACTTGAAAAAAACACAAATTCAGATCAAACCTATTTGTTATGATTGAGTCCTTGCAACTTTTGAAAATTAATGGGCATCTGCTATGTTCTGGAGGTGCTTTGGCACCCAGGAAGAGGTAGCCCCAGCTGCCAGGTAAGGTCCAGACCAAAAGGCTCAAAGGTAACATGCAGTCTGTGTTGGTCATTTCTGCTTCTCTAATCATTGTCCTCCCCTCATAAGTAGATAAAACAATATTTTCAGGGTTGAAGAAAGAGGATAAAGCAGTAGTTAGAATCATCCCAACTTCTTCTTCTTTTTTTTTTTTTTTTTTTTTTAAGACGGAGTCTTGCTCTGTCGTCCAGGCTGGAGAGCAGTGGTGTGATCTCTGCTCACTGCAACCTCTGCCTCCTGGGTTCAAGCAATTCTCCTGCCTCAGCCTCCTGAGTAACTGAGATTACAGGTGCCCATCACCACGCCTGGGTAATTTTTGTATTTTTAGTAGAGACAGGGTTTCACCATGTTGGGTAGGCTGGTCTCAAACTCCTGACCTCATGATCTGCCAGCCTGGGCCTCCCAAAGCGCTGGGATTACAGGCGTGAGCCACCGTGCCTGGCCAGAATCACCTCAACTTCTGCCAGTGCCACTCCACTGACACCATCCTCACTGAGGCCACGGCGTCTCTGTAACTAAATCCAGTGGACACTTCTCTGCCTCTGTAGCAGTTGGGAGGAACAGAAAAGGAAGAATAATAGAAAAAAACAACTCAAACTAGTGTAATCAAAGAACAGACATTCATTCATTGGTTTACAAAATTTAAAATTCCCAGGCTTCCAGCTCTGTACCAGTTGTTCCGGCAAAATCCCTAGTATGGAGTCCCATTGGCCTCACTGACTCACAAGCCTCTCCTGCACTCAGTGTGTGTGGGGTGGCTGGGGTTTCACAGCTGGATTGCTTGTACCTGGGTCACCCTAAGACCCATTGGGTGGAGTTTGTTCAAACCAAACTGAATGAACTAAAAGTAGGGGAGCCATTATTCTCCACAGGAAAGCTACATTCCCAGAAGCATGGGAATTCATACGTATCTACTACAGTTTCTATTTTGTTTTACTTGACAGGAACATTAGACATACTCTTTCCTTGCTAACTGTGACATCATTTTGCTTTCTTCCACTTTTCTATCCTCTCAGTTTTCCTTACAGGATGTGCTAGACCTGCCTTCACTTTGCATTTTAAAAAATTCATTATGTAATTTTAGAAATTGATTCAGTCATTTGCCCAGACTCCTAGCTAGAGAGGCCAGATGAAAGCTACATCATTTAATCATTTGCAAAACTCCAGGTCCTGCCACCAGGACTGCATCTCTCCCTAATGCCATCTGTCTCAGATCTCCCAGCATTGAAGCTTCGGGAGCCTCGGTTGTGCCCACTGTGGAGGGAGTACTAGAAGTTCCTACTAAGACTAGTGCTAAATACAACCACAGAATCTTCTACTTTCTTGATGGCTGCCTAGAAGGGCTGGTTAGCACAACCAAGAAATGCAGGAAAGCTAATGCACAGGGAGCTGGAGTGATCAATGAAAGGCGGCAAATAAGAGAGAGCCAGAAGAGACACTGTACACTCTTCTTCTGCCCAAGAGACTATTTCCAAGGGCAGTGGTTACACAAAATCTCTTTGGATATGTCTTGCACAACCAATACACCACACTGTGTTTCTTTTGAGGCTGTGGCAAAATAGGTAACACATCACCATGTATTTGATTTCCTGCCTTTCCTATCTCACTTTTATTTTTCTCTTATTCTTACTGCCTGCTATGGCACACCCCTCAGCCCCACCAACCACTCCCCATAGGAAATCTGGGCTTAGACACAGGACCATCTTTCTCTGATCATCACACATTTACAGTGCTCTGCAGGGTTATTTCAAGGTCAGTTATCTTCTGACAACACACCTTTTTCTGGGGAGACATGACTCATGCCTGAGATTTCAATCACCAACCATCATCTGATGATGCCCACATCTTCCTCTCCTTTGGGTTCTGCTCCTGAGCTCCAGATCCACAGACCCAGCTCTTTCCAGACATCACTACTTAGAAGGCTCACAGGTATCTCCAATTCAACATGCACAAAGCTTATCCACATGCCAAACTCAAACTCCTCTTTCCTTGATGTTTTTTTTCTTAGTGACTGGCACCACCATGCACCCAGTGTCCAAATCAGACATCTGAGAATCACCTTGGTTTTTGACCCTTTCCTGCTCCTCACTCTGCACAACCTGTCTCTCTTCAGGCCTTGACAATTCTACCTCTAATTCCACCCCAGCCTGATTAGCTTCATTCTATCTCCACAGCCAAACCTCTGCAAGCCATCCACTTACCTCACCTGCATTCCTCCAGTCCATCGTGCATATAGCAGTCTCTTTGAAATATCAATCCTAAAGGCTTTTTGTCCTCCTTAGGTGAACATTCTTTTATGTTACGTAGTCTACTTTGTATGCTCCACCTATAGCTTCTGCCTATATATTTTCAGGCTCATTGCTTGCCTCTCAACAATCTAATGGGTGTAGGTTCCAGCCCTATTGAACTTTTGAGTTGTGGAAGCCCTATGTTCTCTCTTGCTTTCTGGGGACTATCACTTGTGCACAGGGAGCCTTGTATACACTTACAGTGCAGACATTTTCAACCATGTCTCCCTTGGAGTTTATTTTATTTTTTTGTTTGTGTGATTAGCCTAATTTAATATACCCTTAAAGACTAATTCATGTAGCATTACATTTTTATCATGCTATATAATCTATGGTAGTTTAAACTTGTTGACTAAAAACATTCAAAAGACACTTACAAACATTTCTAAAAAATACTTTCCCTCTTAAAAAGAGCAAGTCCCCAGACTCTTTAAAAAACATTTGTAGTGCTATAAAATTACATATTAGGCCGGGCGCGGTGGCTCAAGCCTGCAATCCCAGCACTGTGGGAGGCCGAGACGGGCGGATCACGAGGTCAGGAAATCGAGACCATCCTGGCTAATATGGCGAAACCCCGTCTCTACTAAAAATACAAAAAATTAGCTGGGCGAGGTGGCGGGTGCCTGTGGTCCCAGCTACTCAGGAGGCTGAGGCGGGAGAATGGCGTGAACCCAGAAGGCGGAGGTTGCAGTGAGCTGAGATCCGGTCACTGCACTCCAGCCTGGGTGACAGAGCAAGACTCCATCTCAAAAAAATAAAATAAAATAAAATAAAATAAAATAACATATTAAAAAATTCCAACACATAAGCATTCACCATGTTGTATAACACACTGCTTAGCAGCAAGATAAATTTCGCTCTAAAAATATATTAGGTTAATATAGACCATTAATTTGCAGGGTCTAGAAAAGTTATCTAAATTTTACTAATATAAACTGAATACCAGAGGTAAGAGAGTTGAAATACAGCATAATTCAACTCTAGAGCTGTTTTTAGATTTGTTTTCTCTAAGAATTTGTAAAATTTCTTATACCAATCTGTGATAAATTTTTGTTTCAATTTTGATTTATAACTATTTTTAAAATCAATAGAGGCTACATTTTGCATAAATGAATCCACAATTTGCCTCTAGTTTCCTTAAGTGTATTTCTAAATATCTATATACAGAAGTAGATAAATGAAGCAAATAAATTTTGGTTTTTAAAAGGAAAGGCAGGCAGGAGAAATCTCTATTTTTTAATGATTGTCTATCTAGAATTAGTTTAAAATAGTAGATTTTCCAGGTAGGGCAAATGTTCTAAATTCTAGCAGGCATTTTTCTTAAGAGATCTTTTTACTTTCAATCTCACAGTGAAACCTAAAGTTCATTGTTAAAAAGTTGTCAGTAGGTTGTACAAATTCTAATCATACTAATATCACCCAAATTGATCTTGGGAAGGCAGCACTAAGAGTAGAAAATGCAAGTTAATTATGAAGGCAATAAAGGAGGACTGTAAACAAAAAGATTTAAATTGTTAGAGAAATAGTCTAGTGAATTAAAAACCTAAATGAGGAAGAAAAGCTAGATCAATATTTTTACATTACCCATCTCTTTTGTTTCTTCTGAGCTGCAGCCAGCAATCACTGGTTGGTTCACAGGGAAAAGCAGAGTTAGTCTAAATTGCAGACAAAACCTCAAAAACAACTGATGAGACTAGAATCTAATAACAAATGTACCATAGTTTTTGAAACATAATTTTTCTCTCTCCAGTCCTCATTTTTATTAAAATCAAATAATGATGGAACTGATTTGTTTGCAAAATAAGCTTTAGTCTTATTTCCTTGGCCTGATTATTTGCATAAAACACAGCAAGAATAATTATTTGCCATATAGGCTCCTTTTTAAATTGGCATTGATGGAATTTTGTTCCATAAGGAATCTTAGATCAGACTTTCGTAAGCTTTAAAAAGAGGATAAATTCCTCCCCTCTTGGGGTCCCAAGATAACTTGGGGCTTCTGGGCCTGTCAGAAAGTGACATTCTTTACTTACCACAGGTCAAGGATCCTATACAGGAATCGTGTAGACAAGGTATGAGGATAGGTTTCCCAAGGGACTTTTATTGACTCTGTAAGTCAAATTGGATTCCATAAAGGAAATCATACCATTCCAGTCAAAGCCTTGTTAAAATAACCAGTTTCTTGAATTTGTCCTATTGCAAAAGAAAACAGATTGTTATTGCACTTATGCAAATAATTATATTGCCATAATTTAAGAATACTCACAAGGAGTTTCCAAATTCTGGAGACATCAGGTAGAGAGAAACAAAAATGCTTTAAGTTTTGTATATAGGAGTATGCTTTACTGAATTGTTAAAAGCTGTAAATAGCTCAAAAGTGTTCTTGGCTCTGAAAAAACACACAGAGGATCAGCAACATTTTAAACAAGAAGTCATAACATGATTATTTCAGTCTTTTATTAGTTCAGTCCATGCCATTAACTTCTGTTCTGCTTGATATTCATGAACATTTCAAATTTCCATGAGAATCCAGAAAGTTTTTCCTCTATTCTATGTCCAAAATTATCAGAAACCTGCAGTTAACCCTATAGTTGATTATAAAACTACCTTTTAAAGAGGATTAAAACAAGACAACAATCGCATATGGATGACATATATATAAGGGCAGCGACAGTCAAAGACACAATTGACAAGGAAATTTGTTACCTCTCCGATACACAATAATTTAACATAACAATTGTAATTATTACTGATAATGTATACTGAGTCATATTGGAATTAAAGAAGTTTTGCAAAACTTTGGAACATATACCAATAATACATTTATACAAAAACTGTCTGAAGAAAGACAGATTTGACCTTTGCATTAGTGTACTATTGATGTCAAAGTCAGTTCTTAATAAAACCTTATAGACAAATCTTCCAATCTTAATCAGTTTGACCATAAGGTAAGATTCTCATAAGCCTTTTATAACCCTTTACAATTTTCTATTAAAGAGCAGAACAAGGCTGGGCACCATGGCTCATGCCTGTAATCATAGCACTTTGGGAGGCCAAGGAAGGAGGATCACTTTATTTCAGAAGTTCAAGACCAGCCTGGCCAACATGTCAAACCCCCGACTCTACTAAAAACACAAAAATTAGCCAGGCATGGTGGTGCATGCCTATAATCCCAGCTACTCAGGAGGCTGAGGCAGAAGAATCACTTGAACCCAGTAGGCGGAGGTTGCAGTGGGCCGAGATCGCACCATTGCACTCCAGCCTGGGCGACAGAGTAAAACTCCATCTCAAAAAAAAAAAAAAAAAAAGGCAGAACAGGGCTCTAAGAAAAGAGTGCTGTGCTTTTTTTTCCAATGTTCAGTTTATAGAAAAACTGAATAATACCCCTTTAACTTTAGCCAATATGTTTACATACAGAATTTATTTTATAAGATTAATCTTTTATAAACCTTCCACATCTTGCTTAAACCTTCAGTTTTATCCTACCTTAAAACAATCCTTTAAACCTCTAAACCTGGCAAAAAATCCACATTCCCTTGCTCTCTTAAAATCTTTTACCAAAGCACATTTTACTTTCCTTGCAATCCTTGTGTGTAAAACTGTTTTTCCAGTAGGCTTAAGTACATGTTGCACTGTTAACTCTTAGTGACGTTTATTTTTGATGAAAAACCTGGTAAGTAAGCAACTCTATGTACTAGAAGTGGAGCTTAGGACACCAGACAAAAGTGTAGATGAGATTTGACTGTCTAGCATAGCTTCATGAGATTTGGATTTTTCTTGTTTCCTTTATCAGGTTGCATAGGAGAGTTAGCTGATTCTTGAAAGTGATGAATTTTTTTCATTGATAGTATTAATTATTAGAAAGCATCCACATATTACAAAACAGGGGTTTGCTATGCTAGGAAAAGCAAAATCTTTTCTCAACCCCCAATTCTCTCCCCAAAGATAATAGAGAAAGAGAGCAGTTTTATTATTGAATAAGCATTAAACCAGAATTTGATGGGCATCACTGGCAATACAGTGAGAGATTACAAAGACAGAAAGGAACCTCACTCTTTTACATAGCCTAAGAGATGTAACCCATAGCAGACAACTCTGTATGTCTCCAGGCCTTACCTATATAGATAAGGATATAGGTAGGCCTCTATCCTTGTCTCCATGACCTTGTAATGACTGGTGCTCAGAGCATTCTAGCAACAAAATGATTATCTCCTTTCTCAGATTCCCACTTTCCATGTTCTTTCACTAGACGAGAAGACTGTTTTTCAGTTAACTGTTGCAAGGGGCCTGAACTTCCCTCCCTTTGAATAGGGAATTGAAGGTATTGAGAAGGGCATGGAAGTGGTTAGACAAATGGAGGCTACAGGAGAAAGTGAGAGGAATACTCGTGGAAAGCCTTCCTATGCTCACAAAAACAGCAGCCCTTGGATTCAAGAGAGCAATGTTTATTTGCCCTTTGGATATAAAGTAGTAAGCTCCAGAGGACTTAGAGCTTGGGGTAAGAACTCATAAATGGCAAAGGAAGAATTTTCCCCCCTCCCAAAGGGGTGGTAACCCATAAAAAGCAAGTAGATAGGGTCCTTAAAGAGCCACAGAGTGAGGCCCTATTCAGGCAGACAATCTGCTTAAAAGCCACTGAAAAACTTAGCCCTGGGGCATATCAGGGACAAAAAATATATGGGAAGCCATTAGGAGCTGGCAGAGCCAGGGGGAGCAAAGCCCCTGTGGCTGAGAGGAATCGATCTGAAGGTTGATTAGTAAGTGGAAGAGCATAAGGGGAGAAGGAAAACCACATACAGGGGTTGAACACCTCCAGTCAAAGAAGGTGAGGCAGAGAAGTGTCTTAGCCACTGTGGAATGTATCCAAATCACGTGGCACCAAAATATGCTAGCCATGGGACATATCTGAGTCACATAGTATCAAAGTATCTTAGTGGTACCAAATCCATATGGGTCTGCCCTAACTTCACTTTTTGCTTCCTCAGAAGAAAGAATTTGATGGAGGGGCATAAGGCAGAATGAGAGTCTGAAGCAAATTCAAAGCAGGGGTGAAAGTTTATTTAAAATTTTAGGGCAGGAATGAAAGGAAGTAAAGTACACATAGAAGAGGATGAAGCAGGTGACCTGAGAGTCAAGTGCACGGTTTGACCTTTTGATTTGGGGTTTTATATATTGGCACACTTCTGGGATCTTGCGTTACTTCTTCCCTGATTTTTCCCTTGGAGTGGGCTATCTGCATGTGCAATGGTCTGCCAGCGCTTGGGAGAGGCTGCATGCACAGTGTTCACAAAAATTGTGCACACGCTCACATGTTCCCTTACCTCTCGAGTGTTCCTAGAGTAAGGTCATATACCACTTAAATTCCACCATTTTGCCTCTTAGTGCATATGCTTGAGCCTACTCACCCAACTCCTGAGATCTTATCGGAAAGCTCATCACCAGTTTCAGGTTTTTCCATCTGTTAGGAGACTGCCTTTCCCAGTGCCACTATGACCAATTATTACTTTAGAGAGACAGTTTGCCTGACCAAGAACTGATGTTTGCCTGACATTCTTGGTGTGTGGGGGTACCCTTTCCTGCCCTGCTCATGTTGGCGTGACTACCTACTGTAACAATAGTCTCATGGAAATGAAAAATACTACTTAATTTATTATGAATAATACTCAATAAATATTACTCAAGTTGAAATAGCCACTTGGGAAATTCAATGCTAAAGTCCAATTATCATATTTTAAAATATTAAATATGTATATCACGAATTTACTTTGCATTTTATTACAGAATCTAGATGTCCTCAGTAAATCAAGGTATTTGACAGTAAATAATCAAACTCTGAGACAAACATCTACTTTTTGATTTATGCACTTTTCACTAGAACATACAAATCTATTGTTAATAGAAAATATAAGGCAGCAAAAGCCTTTTGTCTTGAGACCACACTAAAATTATGTATACAAGTGAGAAATATCTTCTATTTTCAAGAGATGATAAATAAAATATTACTATCAGGAAATTTGGTTTTATGTGCTTCATGAGATTTGCAGTTTTTTTGTTTGCTTTATTAGGTTATATAGGAAAGTCAATTGATTCTTGAAAGTGATGATTTTTTTCATTGATAATATTAATTAGCAGAAAACATCTACATATTACAAAACAGGGTTTTGCTATGTTGCGGTAATATACCTAATTAAAAGAAAAATCTTTTCCCAACCCCCAAATCTTTTCCTTGATGGTAGTAGAGAAAGAAAACAGTTCTATTATTGAATAAGCATTAAATCAGAATGTGATGGGCATCACAGGCAATCTAGTAAGAGATTACAAAATAGAAAGGAATCTTACTCTTTTATGTAACCTATGAGATACAACCCGTAACATACATATTTTAAAGATACACAATATCCTTTCCCCACTTTTTGATGGGGTTGTTTGTTTTTTTCTTGTATATTTGTTTGAGTTCTTTGTAAATTCTGGATATTAGCCCTTTGTCAGATGAGTAGATTGCAAAAATTTTCTCCCATTCTGTAGGTCGCCTGTTCACTCTGATGGTAGTTTCTTTTGCTGTGCAGAAGCTCTTTAGGTTAATTAGATCCCATTTGTCAATTTTGGCTTTTGCTGCCATTGCTTTTGGTGTTTTAGACATGAAGTCCTTGCCCATGCCTATGAACAGACATTTCTCAAAAGAAGACATTCATACAGCCAACAGACACATGAAAAAATGCTCATCATCACTGGCCATCAGAGAAATGCAAATCAAAACCACAATGAGATACCATCTCACACCAGTTAGAATGGCCATCATTAAAAAATCAGGAAACAACAGGTGTTGGAGAGGATGTGGAGAAATAGGAACACTTTTACACTTTTGGTGGGATTGTAAACTAGTTCAACCATTATGGAAAACAGTATGGCGATTCCTCAAGGATCTAGAACTAGATGTACCATATGACCCAGCCATCCCACTACTGGGTATATACCCAAAGGATTATAAATTATTCTACTACAAACACACATGCACACGTATGTTTATTGCGGCACTATTCACAATAGCAAAGACTTGGAATCAACCCAAATGTCCATCTGTGACAGACTGGATTAAGAAAATGTGGCAAATATACACCATGGAATACTATGCAGCCATAAAAAGGGATGAGTTTGAGTCCTTTGTAGGGACATGGATGCAGCTGGAAACCATCATTCTTAGCAAACTATCACAAGAAGAGAAAACCAAACACTGCATGTTCTCACTCATAGGTGGGAACTGAACAATGAGATCTCTTGGACTCGGGAAGGGGAACATCACACACTGGGGCCTATCATGGGGAGGGGGAGGGGGGAGGGATTGCATTGGGGAGTTATACCTGATATAAATGATGAATTGATGGGTGCTGACGAGTTGATGGGTGCAGCACACCAACATGGCACAAGTATATATATGTAACAAACCTGCACGTCATGCACATGTACCCTAGAACTTAAAGTATAATAAAAAAAAAAAAAGATACACAATAACTAGTCCTCAAATAAGAGGACTTGACTATAGCATCTATTAAATAGTTCATCTTAAATTAACCTGGAAATTGGAGTAATCATCTGTGTTAGTTGGTTTTATACAAAGGAAAATTCATTTTTCCTATCTTTATGAAAGGAGGTTTTGCAACTGGGAGTGGGGTAGGCTCCCCACTCTTGTTAGGCTCCCATTCTTGCACAGAAACTGAGAAACAGGAATAAACATCTCCCTTGATATTTACATTTTAAAGAGATGGCTCTTAGGTCCTTGAGAAAAACATTTCTGGGTCAAATAGCTGGCAAGAGGCTTATTAAGTTTCTTGAAAGATTTACACCCATTTCAAAGACAAAGAAAAAATACTTAATATTACATGTTTTATAGGAAAAGAGAGGGTGAAGAAGTCTCTTCTTTTCTTAATAGATAAGCCTCTTAATTTTAAATTGTTCTTACAGCTATCTCTGTTTAAATTTTTAACTAACAACTGTGGATATTTTTAGATGAAACTCATTTATATATTCTTTTAATGAATTAATATATGTTTGGTGCTTTAAAACACTCCTCCTGCCCCAATGTGGAATTCCTAACTTTCAAGACATAGATTTTACTGATGCTCCCAGTATTATTCATTCTGGAGTTAGTATTAACCTACCAACTGAGAGTGTGGGGAAAAATGAGATGTTAAATAATTTTGCCAGAATGAAAGTTCCCTTACCCTTTAAGTAAAATTTAAGTAAAATTATCTCCAAAGTCTTTTACAGAGCTGGTTGCCTGTAGTCTTAGCTCCTTGGGAGGCTGAGGTGGGAGAATCATTTGAGTTTGGGAGTTAGGAACTAGAGGCTGCAGGGTGCTGTGATCACGCTGCTGGCAGCAGAGCAAGACACCTTCTCTAAAAACAAAAAAAAAATAACAAAAATAAAATCTTTTACATTTAATATAGTGTGAGCTTTTACTGCATTGATTTAAAGCATGCTTTAAGTCTTTGAAAAATTTCTAACCTAATGGTCAGTAATCCTCAGTGTGGTTCAAGGATCCTTTGCATCAGAACTGCCCAGGGAAATAGCTCTCAAACCTTAGCAAGAATAAGCCTCGCTTGGACTGCTTGCTAACACCCTGGTTTCAGCACCAGTCTCTAGAGCTTTTATTAAGTCAGGCATGGAGCCTAAAGATTTGCATTTCCAACAAGTTCCCTGACGCTCTTGCTATTGCTGCTGGTTGGAACCACACTTTGAGAACCACTGACCTCTGGTATCTGGCAGACACCTGTACACCCCACACTAGAACTAGAATTTCTGAAGCTGGTGTCTCTGAGATCTTCATTTGAACAAATGCCCAGATAAGAGTTTGAAAATCACAATTGGAAAACCAATGTGAAAATCTGTCAGGTTGATTTCAATATCACTGGGCTTGTCTGATGCCATATACATGACATGTGAGGATGGAAATAATTCTAAATGACTAACCCTAAGACTGGCATGCTGAAAAGAACATACAAGGTTTCAAGTATGAACCTTAGTTCTGCTATTTACCACCTTTGTAACACTGTGCAAGTTGCCCAAGTCATCTGATCCTCAGTCCTCATCTGTAATATGAAGTCATATCCACTTTGAGAGAAATGAAGATATTTTGCCCAACTATAATGCTTGGCATACAGTAGGCACTCAATAAATACTATTACTTGTTATATAAAAATGTAAAAAAATTTCTTTAGTATCTGGTTGAATCAGAGTATGTTTTTCAGTTTAAATAAAATAGTTATACCTGAGGGCAATAGCATAATAACAAAAGCTTATATTTATTGAGTACCTACTTGTGGGCTCTTAGATAGGTCTCTAAGAACCTTACATATGCTAGCTCATAATTATCATACACAGCCTGTGAGGTGGGTACCATTATTATCTTTAATTACAGGAGAGGAAACGGTGGCATGCAGAGCTCAAGCAAATTGCTCAAGGATGCTGCCCACATATTAACTTCCTGTACATATGTTTAAAGATATTTTTAGATGTTTAACAGAAACTATGTACACCTACAGTTAAAAAAGTACAAATAAATAAATTGATGTCCACATTAATGTAAAGAGTTGTTAATAAATGGAAATAAGTACCAACAAATTTTGGTGGAAGTTGCCATCATGAAAACACTATAACAAATGTAATAGGTAAATAGTGGTGAACATTTTTAGTACGTGGAAAATGGATTCTACCATTAGTCACTAAGATGAATATTCTTTCTCAAATGTGGCATCCAAAGTGGTCATAGTTTTGACAAATAAATACAATTTATTCAACTATTTAAAATCAGTAATGTGGCAAACATATGAGAGATTTTTCATCTATTTAAATATCTTATGGAAAGACTGTAAATTATTCTGTTATGACATACTTGGATGTTATTGCTAAATGCAAGGAGAATTAAAATTTCATTTTTTTTCTAGAAACTTTGGAGGATCAGTAAAATCACGTGGAAATATTTGTGAATGTATTTTGGAAGATAATTTGAATGACTAATGAATATTCTGCTTTATTACAATTATCCATTAGCAAAACTTAATTTTCAAAGAGTAAATATCAGTAAACTTTAGACTATTATTCATAAATAATTTGGTATTTTTTGTTATTGTGTTTGTTAAAGTGGAATGATACCTATAAAAATACTCAAATAGAAAGCTGTATATATTTAGTTGAATATTTGTTTTTTATGTGTCTAGGAAAAGACCTTAACAACCAAACATTATATTTTCGATATTTTCCTACAAAAGTCAATAATTTTCATATGTAGTTTAGATTAATTAGAACAAAGGTCCACTCTGATTTTCAGTTGTTTCAATTTTCTGGAAATAACATTAATGAAGCTTAAATGTAATGTAAAAATGCATAACTTTATACTTTTTCATTTACAACTTAAAAAAATTAACATTAAAGATGGAAAACATGAAGTAGTTTATAGAATAAATTTTCATATAGAAGAAAATAAGTGCTCAAGTCAAATAGTTACTGCATTTTCACCTTCTAGTAACTGAAAGAGTTTCGCCTGTAAGGATGCTAATCCTCTGTTTAGCTTTCAACTACCTCACTGAGCATTTTAATTCTGGCTTCTATTCTTGTGTGTGTGTGGCAGTGGGGGTTGGGGGTTAACAAAAGACATAAAAAATTTACCATCATAGCCATTTTGAAGAGTACAGTTCAGTAGTGTTAGCGCATATTCACACTGTTGTACAAGAGATCTCCAGAACATTTTCATCCTGTAAATCTGAAATACTACACGCATTAAACAACTCCCCTTTTACTTGCCCTCCAAATTCCTAACAGCAACCATCCCATTCTCTGTTTCTGTGAGTTTGATGACTTTAGATACCTCATATAAGTGGAATATATACTAGTCATATTTTTGTTACTGGCTTGATTTACTCAGCATAATGTCCTCAAAGCTTATCCAGGCTGTAGCATGTCAGAATTATCTTCCTTTTTAAGGCAAAATATTAAATAATATTCCCTTGTACATACATACCCCATTTGGTTTATCTTTATCATTATGGGCACTTGGGTTGTCAACTGAAATTATTATAAGTCTTGGCTATGTCAGATACTTGATTTTTTTGTTTGTGTGTTCGCTTGTTTTTGAGACGGAGTCTTAAAACTATTTGAGACTTAAATTATTTTGTATAAATTACCCAGAAGTAGAATTGCTGGATCATATAGTAGTTCTATTTCTAATTGTTTGAGAATCTTCCCTACTATATTTCATAGCCGTTGAAGTATTTGGTCGTTTTATTTCTGATATTTATCTTAGTTTGTTTAAGTACTCAACATTTTCTCACATTTTATACAAAATTGTGTCAAAATCTTGCACTCAAATAATTTTGTCAAATAGTTTGGCCACAGTTGATACTAAGAAGGAAGGATTTTAAAAATAACTTTAAACAAGTCATGAAAGACAGAAATAAGTTCTCACCTCTCAACAGGATGATAGTAAAAACATAATTATGTAGTTGGAAAGTATTTCAATTAGTCAACCAAAATGTCACTTAGGAGTTTGAGAGTGGCACCGATTAAAGAAAAGAAATGAATGCATGAATGTGAAAAACAGCATTACATTTACTATTTCTTTGTAGCTCATAATTAACGAGTAGATTTGGGACAAAACATTTTAAAATGCATATTTATAGAAGGCTATGAATGCTTTGAATAAGAAATATGAGTAGGTGAGAATGATGCTTGAGAGTTGGTTAAACATATGTACGAAAGAGACCACAGGGACTCAGTGAATATTACTCATTCTAATAAAAGATTAACCACTATTTAAAACCAAGTATATGCCAGGCACGGTGGCTCATGCCTGTAATCACAGCACTTTGGGAGGCTGAAGCAGGTCAGAAGTTCGAGACCAGCCTGGCCAATATGGTGAAACCCTGTCTCTACTAAAACTACAAAAATTAGCCAGGCGTGGTGGCAGGCGCCTATAATCCCAGCTGCTCGGGAGACTGGGGCAAGAGAATTGCTTGAATCCAGGAGGCAGAGGTTGCACTGAGCCAAGTTTGTGCCTCTGCACTCCAGCCTGGGTGTCACAGCGAGACTCCGTCTCAAAAACAAAACAAAACAAACAAATTAAAAAAAGAAAAGAAGTATATGACATAGTCAAGACTTATAATAATTTCAAAATGTGATTTGGAGGCGGAGGTTGCACTGAGCCAAGATCGTGCCTCTGCACTCCAGCCTGGATGTCACAGCGAGACTCCGTCTCAAAACAAAACAAAACAAAACAAACAAATTAATAAAAGAAAACAAGTATATGACATAGTCAAGACTTATAATAATTTCAAAATGTGATTTTATTAGTGCATTTTAGGACACAAGGCATTCTTATTCGACCTTTTTCTGGAAGAAATACAGTCATTTATAAATAATCACATTTTCATAAGACAAAAGCAGTGTGAGTGGAGGGGAATTTGGCTCATTTATGTCATACTGCAGTATAAGCTCATGTCCTGAGTTTAAAAAACAACCTACCATAAATATTTCCTTCTAGAATTTTCATTAAGGCAAATTTGTTTAGCGTCATGTGTGTTTTACTAACTTGATGCAGTGTGGTTTTGGCAAGTTTAATAGCTTTATCTTCTCAGTGTTTCTATTTTGAATAATCAGGAAAAAAAAATCTTCCTATACATGACCATTGTTTCAAAATGTAATAATATCTATCAATTATCTATCTATCTATCTATCTATCTATCTATCTATCTATCTATCTATCTATCTATCTATTAAAAACACATTGTAACATACTTCACTGCTCCTGCTAATGCTTTAGTTTACGGTCGCTCCTATGAAGTTTTCTAATAATGTGGAATGTTCACTTAGGAAGAATAGCTTACTGGGACCCTAGTGTTCTCTTCAAAGATGGGAAGACCTTTCCTCCCTGCAGTGTTAGTCATGCTATCTTTGTTTTCTCATATGTTTGTTTTGAGGATTTCTTAGGTCTACTTTTGGATCTTCTCTTTTGTTTGCTTTGCTTATTTCCTTTAATAGATCCTCAGGTAAGGAAGGTTGATATCTGTATAAATAACTGTAAGGATGAAGATGACAAATGAGGTATTCTAACCCATATATGGCTGTATCATCAACATAGTAAAAAGAAATGGCAAAATCAGAACAGCAACTGGGATCCTCTACAGAAGGATAATGGTTATATTTCCAGTACAAAAGGTTCTAGCTGAAAATCTGTAATTAATGGCTGTTTTGGTAAAAAGGGATGAGAAGTCTCTTTTCCAGCATGATCTCTGGAATCCCCTGGTTTACAGCTTTACAGTGTCCATGCATCTCCCCAGCGCCATGTATTCAGAGAAGGACACAGGTGTGCATGTTTTTGTTTTAACCGCATCAATTAATCTCCTCGAGGCTTCTTTGATCAGTACACAACCTGCTCCTCCACTCATGTAGTCCTGTTTTCTGCAGTGCTTGAATCTTTTCCCAAAGGAAATGGATTCATCAGGATTATAGTTTGTGAGAAGCCATTTCAGGTTGTCCAGTGTGATATGTATATACATATATCATCATCTGCTTTGATGAACCAATCCAGGTATTCCAGATAATGATCATGAGCACGCTGAAAAGCTTTATTTTCCAGGACAGTTGATTTCTGCCTTCTTTGGTGTGTAATCCCACAGTAGAGAAGTCTTTATTTTCTTTTGAGCTCATAAACAATGCTTTATTGCAAACCTGGGGCCATGTAGTTCTGATGCCTCTGACCCTTTTTTTCTAGATTTTGAGGTCCTGTCATAACCCAGCAAAGAATTTTCATCTTTTGATACAGTTTGTCAGTGACACTTGTGTTCCAGTATTTATGATGACTAGCATTTGCAATCAACTACATCAGTCTTTTTAGATGATTCTGCCCAGTATCATCTGAAGGCCACATGTAGGAATAATTATTAATGGGACAGGCGTGGTGGCTCACGCCTGTAATCCCAGCACTTTGGGAGGCCAAGGCAGGCACATCACAAGGTCAGGAGATCGAGACCATCCTGGCCAACATGGTGAAACCCCGTCTCCACTAAAATACAAAAAATTAGCCCAGTGTGGTGGTGTGCGCCTGTAGTCCCAGCTACTCAGGAGGCTGAGGCAAGGGAATTGCTTGAACCCCGGAGGCGAAGATTGCAGTGAGCCGAGATGGCGCCACTGCACTCCAGCCCAGCAACAGAGCAAAACTCCGGGAAAAAAAAAAAAAAAAAAAAGAAGAATTATTAATAATATTAGGCTAGCTGTCACCCTGTTCTTCAACAAAATACTGAATAGCTAAGGAAAAACAAAATCCAACTGGTGATCCAGAGGAAGATTAAAGGGCCGTCCCCAACCGTTCAAAGCCATTTTAGAGTGTATTTCTGACAGGGGTGGTTCTCTCAGTCTCCTCTAGGGGGAAGTTGGGGCGGCGACGCAGCCAGGACCCTCGCCTTTCTCCAAAGCTGCAGGTGTTTGGGTGCCCAGGTGGTCCCTGCAGCTGCACTGCAGCGGCTCTCACGGAGATTGCGCTGAGCGCTCCCGTCCGCACTCTGGCCTGCAGCATTAGTTTTAACGGTCCGTTTGTGTGCACGCATGTGTGTGAGATTCTGTCTCACTTTATGTGAACGTGTACATTATTTTCATTTCACTTCTTGCTCTGTAACAGCGGTAAAAACTGTAAAGTTTATCATCTGTTGAATCGAAGTTGCTGATGGAAATTTTTAGGGTTATTAAATGTAATATGGGCTTATATCATAAATGAGAATTTTAAAAATGGAGTGGATTTCCAAAGATATTAACCTAAAAAAAATAGATAAGTATGTCAAGAATGGATTTTACAATATCTTTTAATAAACATTAGCAATGTGTAAATTAACTTTTGCCTTTCAGTTTTATGTTCAGGAAAAGCTATTACACGTTTAACAAGAACATTTTTATGTGGAAGCATGTTATCTATTAACTGATTTTTTTTCTTTATTGGTAGTCGGATTGGATTAAGTGTCTGAAAGTTATTTCTAAGTCTTAAGTTATTTAAATGTGTGAATTGAGTTGATTATAGGGGTGGAAGAAGGGTGATCAAATTAAAGACCTTTCCTCAAAGTTGTATTTGCCACATAGTCCGTTTCTGGATGTTATTTTCATCCATCTAGTAAGACAATGCAGAAACGTTTGTTTTTCAGAGGAATGTATGTAAGGATGACCTGCTTGCATATGCAACTATAAAACTGAATGTAGATGACTATATAAACAATTAATTATATAAAAGAGTTAACCAGCCAGCAATTATTACCGACCTATTATGTACTTAGCAGTGTTCTAGGTGGTATAAATGATGCAACATAAAGGCCTTCCAAATGTATATTAATTGCTAAGTAACTATTTTGGGGAAAAATCATTAAATGCTATTTAAAATAAAAGGCAAATTGATATTTAAAAATGAGTATGCGGCCATTATTCGGTATTCAGCCATAACCAAAAATCACCACTCTATTGTTTTCCTTTTCATTGATTTTACTAGGTAAATATCTGATTTATTTAATGCTACAAAGAGTCCTGAAAATCACAAACCTGACTCTGTAATAACTTTGGGGTATACCTGGGTGATATTAGTTAGAAAGACAGACAGATGAATAGTGATATATTCTTCTGGTTGTCTAAGAGTACCACTTTGAAGGATTTGGCTATTTCAAATGCTTTCTTGAAAATAAAACAATACAAAAACGGGAAGAATAAACTAGCCCTATTCCTTAATCAGAATATGGTGATTTCAGTACTTTTTAAAATATTAACATATGAAAGTTTGACATTTGAATCAGTCAGGATCCCAAGAGGAAAGAGGTGGAATGATCAAATTAGTGTATTTAAAGAAGGGTTTTATTTACAAAGGAAATACTTCCCAGGCTTAGGTGGGAGTGTGTGGAACCATAGTGGATGGAGAAGGAATCCAGTAGCAGTTGAGATATTTCCACTCGCTGACCTAAAAGGTGATGTCTCAGATATTAACAGAAAGATAGTTGTGCAGACACACATGTGGCTGTTAATTCTGCTTCCTGCTACAGGTACTTTAAACATTTTAAAGTCATTCTTCTTGGTGATTTCCCAGTAGTGAATTATGTCTGAGGAGTTGAAAAAGGACAAAAAGTAACCTTGATTTCTTCCAGCATTGCACTACTGCAACAGTTCTCTCCAAGGCCATTAGTGCCCCAATACTAAATCCACCAGCCACTTTTCCATTCTTATAGTTATCAGGAATCTCTCAGTTACAAGTGACAGAAATCCAGCTAAAACTGGCTTTGGGAAAGAAGGAACATTTGAATCATGCAATTGAAAAGTCCAGGTTTACAGCTTTTTCCCAATTGTTCTTGCAAAAGTCACGAAATTGTGCCTCATTTACCTGGCTTGGTACATGTCCTCCCTGTGACTACGAACATGAATTTCTGATTGCTGTGTCTGGGTTATGTTCCAATCCTGGGGCCACTAGATTACACTCAATCCAGAGCACATGACCCTGAGTAAAAGAAGTGTAGTTCCCCATAGGAAATGTTAATTGCCTTTGCCACAAGAAGGACCATGCATTAAAATTAACTACAGATTTTCTCCTATTTGACTTACTGGAAATATTTGACATAGATGACTCCTCCATGACACACTCTTTCTTTGCCTTCATTGACATTACTTATTTTTTCATCCACCCTCCAGGCTGGCCTTCCTTACACGATGTGCAATTCACAGTTCATACACTGGTACCCCGGTTTGTCTGGACAAACCTTCGTCCTTAGTCTCAGCAATGTACCCTGATCTCAGACTAGACAAGCTCAGTGGTGGCTTGCATTATCATAGCAATTACCAGTCCTGGCTGCCCCTGCCATTGCTTCGTCTCCTATCACCTACTCTTGTTTTTGCCTCTTCTGGGGACAAGGACCTGATTTCAGCAAAGTCTGCCTGGGGCCTGCCATGGGGGAGTGGCAGCAGTTCCAGTGCCGCATGTAACCCAGTGAACCCCTGGGAGCTTGGTTTTTACAAGCAGCTGCTTGATAGAACATGGTAATGGAATTCTTGGAACCTAGAAATATGCAGTGTTAACAAACAGGGACCAAACTTTGATCAGCAAGAAACCGGAAATCGGAAAAAGTGAGCAGATAAATTGTTTGCCCTTTCTTACCCTGAAACAACAACAACAACAACAACAACAACAACCCACCCAAAACTGTTTCATGGGCTTTGCATGGCCTTTCTGGAGGTCTATGTGAAGTAGCACTCGGCTACGTTATCCTGTGGGGCTGTGGCTAGCATGGAGGTGCATCATCTTCCTTGACTTCTGTTTCACCCTCATTGAATTCTCCCAGGCTTCCACCAAAAATATAGTGTTAGGACACAGCTTTTCCTCAAGCTCTACTTGCTGACAAACTTGGTATATGACACAAGACTTCGCTGCCCGTCACTTGAATTTGGCATTCAGTGGGGTACTTTCCAGGTCCTCCTTTGTCCTCATGACCCATATTCTGCAGGGGAGATCTCATTGACTCTCATGATTCCCATGATTGAGGACTCCCAGATCTCCATCCTAGGCTTCTTTCCTGAGCTCCAGAACCAAGGATCCAGATCTTGGTGGACAACACTAATTGGATGCTTCACGGGTGTTCAATTGCAACATGTCTAACATTTAAGTCATGGACATTTCCACCTCCAACCCCTCGCCCGAATTGCTCATGTTTTGACATTTCATATCTGTGAATGACATCATTGTGCACTAAGTTGACTGAATCGGATATCTGAGAATCAAGCCTGACTCCTCGCTCCTTGTTACTTCCCATTGTGCACATTCGATCTCTCACCAGGCCTGGCATGTCCATCTCCTAAGTCCACCTCAGCCTCATCAACTTTATCCCATCTCCATCTCCACAATCTCTTTAAGCTGTTTTTCTATCTCTCCTGCATTTTTCCAGTGTGTTCTTTAGAGAGCGATCCTTGTAAAACACACATCTCAAAGACTTTCTCTTGTCCTTAAATATTATTTAATGTCTTTACTTTGGCATATCTTTCCAGCTATCTTTCTTGTTTGTGCAATCTAGAATCCAGCCCTACTAAATTTTTATTTTTTCATGGCCACAGGATCTTTCTCACCTCTTAGTCTATTTCCTCTTCTTGAAACAGTCTTCTCTTCTTCACCTTGCTAACTTCTACTCATCCTTCAGGCCTCAGCCTAAATGCCCCTTCCTCCAGGAAGCCCTTTGGATGCCTATCTGTTTCTCAGTCTAGGTCAAGGGTTCTTGGCTCCCACTGTACCTGTATGTCTGCTGTCACTGCATTATTTCATTTAATCAGAAAGGCTATTTAATTGTCCTTTTCATTTCGGTATAAGGGCAGGCCTCTATCTGCTATGCTTAAAATTGCCTTCCCCAGCACCCCACACAGTGTGTGGGCTTACTTAAAAATATATTTAATAAAAATACAACATTGCCACAAAACCTTCACTTAAAATCTTATTTTTTTTTTTTTCCTGGATAGCAAATTCTCCAAATTTCAGAAAACGAAGGTGCATATTCTCGCTTTGTTTGGTTGTATTATCAGCTCTCCTTACAAAATTATAGGAGATGGCATTTTAGTAACTTTTATGACACTGGTATCTAATATAGAATATATTATCACTTTCTTTAAGAAATAAAACCACAGAGATATGAGTGTAATTGCTATTATATTTTCAGAGATTTTCTGTTTTCTGTTGCATGCTGGATGTGACAAAATATAGAGTTTAAAACTCACTGTCTTGAAGTTCTGAAGACTTGGTTTCACAGCAAGTGAGTGATGGGACATTTGGGATGGATTGCTGGCAGGGCGTGGTCTATCACTCGTGCAGATGTTGCCAGCAGACACATTGCATTCTTACACATGTGAGTCTCTTAGTGTTAACAATCATTGCTGTGTTTGATCACAGTGCTCTCTGGGTTTTATTTCATGATTGAAATTGGCAAGGCTTAATCTAATGTTCTTTTTGAAAGGTGTTTGACTCATTATTTTTTATGCATTTTTTTTTGCGCTTCTTTGTTACTTTATAAGGAAACATGCATTGTTTCTATTTTATATGTTGCTACATGTATAATTTATCATCTCTTCAACGAAATTGCTTATAGTGATTTGCAGGACTATAAAATAGACTGAAGGCTTATACAAAATGAAAATGTAGAAAATTTAACAGATTTTCAAAGTAATCAAAATTGATAAATATCTAAGTATGTTGGAAATGATAGATACAATGCTGTATAAGCATTATAACCACAACTGTAAACTCTAAGCATTAGAAATACACAAATTAACTTTCAGCATGGTGTTCTGCAGGAGCCTGGGTGGCACAGGGTGTGGTCTGCTCAGCAGGAACCTCCACATGTCAGTTCCATGTCTAGAGCAAGCACTATGTAAAGTTTTTTTAATGTCTAAACATATTATATCCTAGAATTGCTTTCTCTGTTGTGTTTAAATGTCTCAGTTGGCAATTTGGGAAGGCAATGAAAAAAAAGAGGCCAAGGTACCAAAAGACAGACACAAATCTTTATTTTTTTACACTGTTTTCTGGTTTAAAATGTAAATAAGTTTCTCATATATTATGCAAAAAGTTGGCTCAATTCTCTGAAAATCATCTTCTAAGCTTTATTTTATTTATACCTGTAAATTAATCTGGGCTTCAGAAACTAAACTGTCTAGGAGACATATGACCAAAAAACTCCTGTCAGCCAACTATTCCTGCAACTACTTTCCCCAAAGTGTAAGAAAAATGACTTTGAATTTTAGGCTTTTGCAACAATAAAAAGCTCTTTTGATAGAGCAGTCGATGAAAAATAACACAAATTAGTGTCTTCTTCAATCTCCGGACTTACCTGCCTCTTCTAGCTCAACAACAGCTCCAATGGTTGTGCCTCCGATGAATTTGTCCCATCTCACTTCTCTAGGCAAATCTAGTTCCACAGATCTGCACCTATGGCATTTGGAAATACCTCTGCAATCAGATTTACTCACTTCTCTCTCCCATTTGGACTGGGAGTACTTCAAGAGTAGGGGACTGCATGTTGTTTTTCTTGGTAGCCTTGGGTCTAGCACAATGCCAGCTATATTGTAGAAAATTAATGAATATATGCTGAGTGGTAGAGGACAATTAAAAAGGCCTCTTTAGAGACTACTAATTAGGAAACCAAAGACTGAGATTAGTAGGTTGCCATATTAATGTATATTTTTAAATATAAACTACAATTAAGCTATGGCTGCATTATTTTGTTCTATTATGGCTGTTTTAAATTGGTTAAAATATATTTAACTGATAAGATGTTTCATTCTGAAAAAAAATCTTTCAATTCATTCTAAAGTAATAATTTTCAAGAATTAACTATAAAACAAGAAAGAGCTTTGAAGAACACTAACATCTTGGGAAATGATCACGCTAATTTCTTGTGTACATGTAAATAGCTTTAGATTAGATGGGAAATGTGATTTTTGAAAGTTGTTTTGGTCCAAGTCTTCACATTTAAAAATCTTAGTTACTGATGTTTTATGTCACAAAATTGGTCTTATGGTTACAAAATGGAAGTATGGAGTGAAAATTCCAATAGAACCATAATTGTCCAAACTAAACCAGATATGACAGTAGAAATGCATTTTAAATTAGACCCTAGAATAGATCCACTAAAGAAAAGTAAATCTTTGCGCTTCAATATCAGTTTCATATTTAACAAATATTCAAATCAGTATATTCATTTATCTTCAATATGGAAAAATATTTGAAAAACTTGGATCTGAATGTCTGTGTACATATGTGTATGTGTACACATGAGTGTATTTGTGTGTGTGTGTGTAGGCAATATTCTTACCTCTTCATTACTTTAAGTATAGTTATCCGCATTCACATTTAAATAAAATGCCATTAAAAAAACAGGTTTCCTTTTTACTGCTACCACTTTCTTCTCAGAAAATAACTTGACTTCATTATCAAATGTAAATGAATAAACAGCGTCATTCACATGTTACTTGGTAGAATTTAGCTGTTTCTCCCTTAAAAGGTGCTAGATATAAAGTAATAATTTTGGACAAACATAGGGATTTAGGTTGAACTCTTACTAAGTGTGAAGCAAACAACAACCTCAAAAAATTGCATTGTCTGCTTTTCCAAGAAGTTGTCCCTCGTCTTGTGATACTCAGGTTTATGCTGCAAAATCGTTAGGGGGTGAATTGCTTTTAATAGTAGTTACCCAAGCTCTATTCCTATACTGATCAGCTTCTACTTGTCCAACAGCTTCTAATTAGCACTGGAGACAATAAAGATTCTATGATGATTTGACTTAGATAAGTATTTCACAATCAAAAGAATAAGGTGGACTCTTTCTATGAGTAGTACTTACCACATAATTCCCCTTTGGATGTTATTTTAATCTACGTAGTGAGAAATTTTTGAAAATATGATTTTTAAAGATAATAAAGCTATGAATAGCAGTCTTCATGTACAGCTACACAGCTGTATGTAGACAACTGCATGTGTAATTATGAAAATAAATCATCTGCCTATGCTTAATACTATGTTAGGTGCCATGGACAAGGCAGAATGAAGGCCTTTAAAATTTATATTGATTTCTGGGAAACGATTTTAAAATAAACATCATAAAATCATTCAGAAAGAAAAAGGCAAGATCAATATTTAAAATCAATACATAGCCATTATTTTGCTTTTAGTAGTGACCGACATTTCTGTTTCATATTTGTTTTCTGTAATCCTCTGACTTTATTAAGTGAATGTCTGATTCACTTAATCTTTCAAGAGGCTCTAAGAGCAGTAAACTCAAATATTCAGTAAGTGGAACAGAGTCAGAGAGATGACAGAAGCTTGTTTGCGGATGCCATTTTGAAGGAGTGGACCCACCCACTTTCCAACCAAGGATACAAACAAAAAACATTTTTATGTCCTACCTGAAGACAAGCAGGGCTCAGTGTTCCCTAGGAAAGACAATTATGGAAAACTTTATGAGTTGTATCAGTCAAGATTACAAGAGGAAACAGATGGCACATTGAAATTAGAATATGCTGAAGTAGTTTTCATGGACAAAGGAAATAATGAGAAAGGTAGGAAGATGGTATAAAGAACCAAACAGGTTAGTTCTGGGACATGAAAAACAGCCAGGGGGTGTCATCCTTAGGTCTGAAAGAGGGAGAGTTTAGTGACATGTGGAAGGAAGGAATCCCTTAGTAAAGGTGAGACTGAGAGGAGCAGTGACCTCTGGGGGGTACTCAACCATCAGGGTGATATTTTGCATGATCTTTCTGTATAATTTTCAAAAATTTCAAGATTATAATAGTAAAATTGAATTACCCTTTTTTAAAAAAGTTGCCTTCCTCACAGCACAGAGGGAGGGCCTGCTCTGTGGCTGCCAGGCATTTCCACATATGAGTTTAAAGACATGGAGGGGATTACATTAACCTTAGAATAACATGTCATATAATTAGGTGAAAAATAATTCTTTAGAATGAAGAAATGTGTCAGATTTGTAGCAAAGAGGAAGATCATATCTAAAGAGTTCTAATTATTAGTCCTACTAAGTATTTCCATGAAAATAACTTTGTGATTTCCCTGTTCAAAAGTGATCATGAATTTGTGCCTTAATCTATCCTAGAAAAGTTTCTCTGTGCCTAGGAATGTGGTTCCGGGAATAGCGTTTAAGTGACGCAGATAGAATTTTCCTGAGTGACAGCTGTCCTCAGACCAATTTATCACAAGCCTGCAAACGTGGTACAAAACACTAATAGATTACTGAGAGCATTTTTGTTATTGTAATTAGATATTTCTTAGCTGCAAAAATCCATCCATGTGGACAAGTGCAGCTCCATTTTTTTCTTTTTTTGAGACAGAGTCTTGCTCTGTCGCCCAGCCTGGAGTGCAATGGCGCATCTTGGCTCACTGAAAGCTTCTCCTCCTGGGTTCACACCATTGTCCTGCCTCAGCCTCCCAGGTAGCTGGGACTACAGGCACCCGCCACCGCGCCTGGCTAAATTTTGTATTTTTTCTATTAGTAGAGATGGGGTTTCACCATGTTAGCCAGGATGGTCTCAATCTCCTGACTTCGTGATCCACCTGCCTCGGCTTCCCAAAGATGCAGCTCCTTTTAATAGGGGTCAGCTGGCCTAACGATTACTTTTAAATTAAAACTTTCTTATATCTTAGGTCAGTATTTTCCTAGCAGAAATGTAGCAGTACTACATGTTTCCACTTTATGAATGTTAATTTAAAAATCATTCAACATTTAAATATTTTTGTGAAACCTTTAGTTAGTATAATTTTATAACCTTGTTTGGTGACTTTTCTCATCTTAGGAAGATGAAAGCCATTTTTTCCCATTCCTAAGGCAAAGTCTACCATGTAGGGCTTTTTCTACCATATTGTTGAGAGTTAGAAAATAATTTGATATACTTTCATATAATGTTCCAAGGAAGTAAACTGAAAACTGACACCCATACAGGTGCTTCTTCATGCTGCAGAAGTTTGACGAGCAAATAATATATCTAACTTGAACCTGTCCCAGGGGTCTTAGAAGGGATCCATTGGATTCCTTTGGTGACACAAGTGCCTCTGGCATAACCAAAACCCATGCTTTGTGTATGTGCACAGGAGACATGGCAATGAATTTGTATTAACAAGGGACAGGGCAAAGAGAAGAAGCACTGATGCATTTCCTGAAGTATTTTATTCGGTTTATTCAATGTCAAATTTCACAAATGTTCATGAGAACAATATTTACTGGCCAGGACACTAAAATATGCCCTGGATATGATACTAAGAACTATCATCACCTTGTCTTTGAAGAATTTGTAATCAATTTGTGAAGACTTGATTTACACATAGAAAATGGTTATTAATAAAGTGATTTAGAAGAAGATAAAGGTCAAATTAGAGACCAAATGTAGAGGCTGCATTATTTTTAAATCACAAATTTCTGCTGAGATGCAAAGTGTAGCCAGCAATCCTATTAAGATTCTCTAGTAATTACAACTAAGATTCCCTAGAACGACAACCACTTTTCTCTGCTAAAAATCTCTAAATACCTGTCTCATTCTCATTGGTTAACATCGTCTCATTCATCCTTGAGAATATAAAAGCAACAAGAATAGAAACATCACTGCATCTTCCAATCACCAGATCTAATTCCGTACACCTCCTGCACATACATTCTCTTCTTCCATCTTGGTAAATGCCCCTGTGCCTGCCGAAGCTGAATCCTTCAACTTGTGCTTTAGATGGACCTCTTCTAGTCTACTCTGGAATTAGCTCCCTTCCCTTGAAAAAATGATTTTTCTCCCAAACTGATCATTTCCATTGACATACAAATGCATTTTAATTGTATTGTTTTCTATATTTTAACCAACAGAAACAAAAATCCAATGCTCCCTTGATTCTTGGTCTTCCTTCAGTTACTACTTCATTTTCCTGTTTACCTTGGCAGCAAAATGGGACCTTTTGCCAGGCTCAGTCTCCAAGGTCTCCTGGTCATTTTTCCTTCCATGCAGTGTTAGGGAGCTTCTCTCCTGGCCTGTCTATTGCAGGGATGTTATTAAAGACAACAGAGATTTCCATTCTGCCAGAACCAATGGTCAGTTCTCCCTCTCTATCTTATTTGAGTTCTTGGTAGCATCTGGCCTGGCTCACCAGGCCCCTACCTCTTGAAATGCTTTTTTTCTCTTCATGACACTGCCCTCCTGGCTTGTCTTAGGCTTCCTTGTCTCCAGCTCTTTTTCAGCTCCTTCATTGGCTTCCTTTCTTAGATCAGCTTTTATGTGTTAGAATTCCCAGGGCCCAAGTCTTAATTCTTTTCTTCCTTTCTTTTTTTTTTTTTTCCTACTTTTAAGCCTCAGGTGATCTCATCTGGTCTCCTGATTTTAAATACCATCTTCATTAGGATGGTGTGAAAGTCTGACTGAGTCATTTTTCCTGCCCCTGGAGGTGACAGAATAGTGCAGAGATTTCAGCTAAGAGAGCACTTTGCTGAGAATAAAGTCATTAACTTCCCCAGGGTCAATTTCTAAGCAAGCCCAGTTTTGGTACGAGAGTGCTATGTTACAGGGGGCAAGAGTGTTGCGACCACTCAACATCAAGATGGTTCAAAGGAAAACTAAGAATGAGAATGGAGTTGACTTTGGGGAAAATGCAGGGCACCCAAGTTCCTTTATATAAATTTACAGGAATCTGAACTATCCAGGCTGTACTATGTGGGGACTGATGATTGATTATCTCTATGTAAAAGGTGGTTCTACTTTTGGAAAAATGACTAGGTAGCATTTGATTGTGGAGTGAGGGTAGAATCAGAAGCATTTGACAAGCAGTCTGGTGTGGAACAATCAAAATTGGGCTGCCTTTTGTTACAAGCATTAACTTGGGGCAGGTTTGAGAAAAAGAAGCTACCAGAAATATTCACAAGTGCTGCCATTTTTGGCAATCAGAACTGCATTCACAGCTGCATCTAAATCGGTTATTTACCTCTAATTGGTTATTTAAGCAGCACTTAAAGCTGCTCCACTCATTCAATCTACTGCTCTGGGATTTCACCAGGTCCTCTTGCTTGCAGATCAGAGAGTCCTCTTAGGCAACTTAGAGGATGATGCTCTGCATCAAATAAATTCTAGGTGGGAATAATTAACACATTATGACACATCTCGCAGCGGTCTCCGCGTCTGCCCAACTCTTAGGTTTCTCTCATTTCCAGGTATCCTCCTCTCACCTTCAGTGCCCAGATGCAGGAGGTAACTCCCTGGTGAGGAAGACCTAAGTATATGGCCATAGATTCACAAGGAAAATGGAGAGAAAAGTGCTTTTAACAGTGATAAATTTGAGAAAATCTTTCAGATGAGATACTCTAAGTTTATTTGCTTGTGTTGTTTTTGTTTCTGTGTTTGGTAAAATGATTCCCCTCCCTGACCCATGATTACTTTATAAAACTTAATGTGCCAGCTAGGCATGGTGGTGCATGACTGTAATTCAGTTGTTCCAGAGGCTGAGTCAGGAGGATGACTTGAGCCCAGTAGTTTGAGGGTGCAGTGAGGTATGATTCCACCACTGCACCCCTCAGTCCATGAAGCATTATAAACGTCATCCTAAAATGACTAGAAATGTACTTATGGCAGGTTTTATTCAGTCCAAAAAAGAAAACTGCCAAGCACATTTAACTGACTACTGATGATACTATAATGTTTTTAACAGGTAAGACACCACACCACACAGAATAGTAATAAGTTCTGTCTTTTCAAAATCATGTAAAAATCTCAGAAATAGGCTTTCCTCCAAATAAATCAACCTAGAAAAACTTTCAGTGACTAACCCATATTAAATGGAGTTTTAAAAACCCCCAAACCCTTAATGTGCCCATGATACCTTTTATTTTTTTCATTGTGTTTTAATTAATTAATTAATTTATTTATTTATTTTTGAGATGGAGTCTTGCTCTGTCGCCCAGGCTGGAGTGCAGTGGTATGATCTTGGCTCACTGCAACCTCTGCCTTCCAGGTTCAAGCGATTCTCATGCCTCAGCCTCCTGAGTAGCTGGGATTACAGGCAGCCACCACCATGCCCAGCTAATTTATGTATTTTTAGTAGAGACGGGGTTTCACCATGTTGGCCAGGATGGTCCCGAACTCCTGACCTCAGCTGATCCTCCTCAGCCTCCCAAAGTGCTAGGATTACGCGTACGAGCCACCATACCCAACCTCATTCTATTTAAAATATTAAAAGTAACACAATATGCCATACCTTTTCGTACACGATTCAAAGTCTTAATAAGCTTTTAAAATAGGTGGTTTTTTCCTGAGGTAAATAACCAATTTAAATGAAGTGTGAGTAAATACCAGAAATAAAACAATGTCTGCAGAATAGGACTAGGCAATTTTAACTGTTCCTTTTGTACCTTCTGCCTGTTTGAATGTCTATTTCTACATGTATGATAACTAACCATAATAACTCTACCAAAAACACCTACCTTAATGTGGCCCTTTTCTTTCATAAGATTTTAGCTCCTTTTAGTATAGGTCAATCACTGGAAGCTTTTCTAGGCTCATTTATCTGCAGGAAAGCCTATTTCTGAGATTTTACATAATTTTGAAAAGGCAGAACTTACTACTATTCTATGTGGCATCTTACCTTTTAAAAATATTGTAGTATTGTCAGTAGTTAGCGAAACGTACTTGGCAATTCTGGGGGGACTGAATCAAACCTGTTATAAGTACATTTCTAGGTATACTAGGACAGCATTTATAATTTCTCATGGGCTGAGGGGCCAACACAATGTGGTTAGCATATTTTATCTTGTAGAAACCTAAACTTTAGATTCTACTGTGTTTTCTTGTTCCTTATGTCCCCTTTCTGGTTCTCACAATCTTGTCCAAGACAGAAGGTTTTGGATCCCTTAAGTCCTAATGTGAATTCCCCAGTCCTTGAGGTTTACCCTCTGGGAGGCCCCTTTCTATCGTACTCTTTGTACTGTCACAACACATCTTGACTTAGAGAATGTGTTCACCATGAACTCTTGGAGTTATAGTCCCTTCGTAGGACTAGGAAGACCTGGAAGTCCATCCAGCCTCAACTAATAAGAATTCAGAGGACAAGAAAGGTGGACACAGAAAATTCCTTTTTCTTAAGCACTAAATGGAGCCCTGAAGAACACTTTCTGTGGGATCTGCCGGTCGATTGAGCTCTTTATTTCCTTTCTAGGGAGAAAACCTCAGACTTCATTTTTATTGTCCAGTGACCTTATTATTATCTTCCTATTGGAGCTTTCCCATGTGGTGGGATACAGTGGAATGTGGGCAGGGATAACCCAGTCCGGAAAGGCTGGCTGAGACTGGAAGCTCATTTGCATGTGTGTTCTGCTATGCAGTGTACCAGGCATCTCTCTAAATCTTGCTTGTGTCCTGTAACAGAGAGGTGACAATTGCTAGGAAGCCTTTGAACAGCCTCGGGGATGCTCTTCAAAGATCCAGTCCATGAAAGTGGAAAATATTTGTTTTATGTCTGACTTTAACTGCTACTAATTTTTGTCATTAAGATATTCCTCACTAGAATGATAAATGTTAAACAATACTTTCTCAATAATATACTGATTTTTATTTAATTTTTTAAAAGAATTTGATTTTTGTTGGTGTGTATAAAAATAAAATTTATAAAAATGAAGAGACTTCATGACAAATCAAATTTTCTTAAAAAAATGAGAGTGTATAGTCTTGTGTTTACTCAAAATGCATCAGTGAGATTTGCTAACACTTGTGTAATTTACCAACAATGATAATGATTTACTGTCATTATAATATATGAATTTAAGATTAATTAAACGTACTTAGTTCTGTCATGAAGTTCTTTGCGGCATAATTTACACCACGGCATGGTTTCCTCCTATTTAAAAAATCAATGCACTGGAAAACTTATAAATAATTTATTTCTCTAGGACTTGTCAACCACACTTTCATAAATGCATTCTAGTGTATGAGAAAGGGCCCAAAGGAGAAAAAATGATTCAATCAGTGACAATGGAGTTACTGACGGATACCAGCTGAAATACTGTCACATAGGCAACTACAATTTACATGTACTGAAATATCTTGTTAGTTTCAAAGAGAGGGTTTTATATTCAAGCTGACACATTTTTCTTAGAGCTGCTGAGGATGTGACTTTTCTAAATTTCTGAGAAATTTATATTTTAAAAGCTGGTCTGTGCTACTGCACGTTTCATTTTCAAGGGTGGGAAGATATTTATTTACTCTAGTCCTACTTGGGCAGGGAATCGTAGTAGGTTATGCAGGTGTATGGTGGTACCTGTGTGTCAGGGTATGTGCAGGGGTGTTCTTGCATCACTGTAGAGGCTAAACTATTTAAGGTCTTTGGAATTTTTGAAATACGTTAAGTCCTATATTTCTTTTTCTTGAGATTTTCTCAAGAAACTCGCATGATGATATACTGCTATAGAATATTTTGGGGACAGATATGTCATAATTGTGAAATGGGTACTGCGTATGTGTTGACTACAAATAGAATTGAAAACTTGGCATTCCTAATCACAATTCCTAACCTCCAACTTTTTGGGGCTTAAGAGGAAAACAAAATGAAAATTAAAAACCAACATTTTTTAAAAATTTGCAACCTAAAAACTCTGCATCACCTTATTGATTGGGTGGATTCTTAACTTGGTACAAGTAGTGGGCTGAATGGTGCTTCCCCTCCCCAAAGATTCTCCACTCAGAGCCTGTAAATGGGACCACATTTGGAAAAAGGATCACTGCAGATGTTATTAGGTTAAGGGTCCCGAGGTGAGATCATCCTGGAATATCCAGATGGGCCCTAAATCCAGTGACAAGTGCCTTTATGAGAGAAAGGCGGAAGACATTTGAGGCATAAAGACACAGAGAGGAGGCAGAGATTGACCAAGAAATGGCCGGAACTGCCAGAAGCTGGACGAGACAAGGAATGGACTCTTTTTTAGAACCTTGGGAAGGAGTGTGGCCTTGCTGACAGCTTGATTTCAGACTTTTGGCCTCCAGAACTGTGAGAGAATAAATTTCTATTGTCTTGAGCCACCCACTTTGTGGTGATTTGTAACAGTAGCCCTAGGGAATGAATACAGGGCATATGATATTTGTAGGTAGGTCTATTTTACACTAAACTGAGGATAGGACTTTACTCACCTATTTCCTTTGGGGTGTACTTATGCACACTACCATATGATTTCTGTTGCAATTTTATCTCCAATTCATATCACTAAAAGATTAATATTGCAAATATGATAAAATTATCCTAAGACAGCTCCCAAATCTAAAACTACCTTACCTTCTTTGGATAGAGGCAAGTTCCTGTGGTCACCACCTGGGAGTACCCTAAGTCTGTGACACTGGCTTCTATATGTCAAACTTTGTATTTTGGTATCCTCAAATTTACTTCAAATGTGAAAAAATTTTTAAAACAATTTGTGCAAATCTTAGAATAAAAATTAATGTAGAATCAACTATATATAACTCTGATGACACAATGGCACAATTTCATGGTGTATTACCTACAAGGCATACAAAGTGTTAAAATATCTTTGTAAGATAGTCTCATCTTTATGTTCTTCTTTCATTTTCAGATGTAGGCCTATGGAGGATTATTTTTTTCCTCCCAAGATTCCCACTTTTGAGGCAGTACAAATTCCTCCCAAACTGAACCAGGATTTCTCACCAGTTGTGTAATCTGTATCTGAATTCTGAGTTTTCTGTCTTTTAGGCTCCCTGAGTCTCCAACAAAGAACAACACCTGGGATTCCCTCCTTCATCCTTCCTTCCACATTCCCTCTTCTCCTTTCACTACTTTTTCCTCCTCTATCTCCTTCATCCTAATATATTCGTCATGCTGTCACAGGCCATTAGAGCAGCTCTTCGGTTCTTGCTTGTGTTTTCATTTTGCTCATCCTTTCATTTCTCTCTCTTTTTCACTCCTCCTCTGTAGGAAATTTTAAAGATGTTTGACAAAACTAAGATGTGCAGGTCTTGTTTCTTCCTACCTTTGTCCCTTCCCTCTGCACTGTCCCTGGCATGGGTCACCTCTTTTATTTTAGAGAGATGAAGGAAAGCACAGACAGGTAATTCCAAGTTCTTGACTTCAGTTAAGTTGAACATGGGTAGCTTAATCCATCCTACATTTTTATTTTGAGAGAAGAGGGATAAGAGTCCTAACTCCAAAAGTGAAGGCAAAGCCCTCCCGCCCCTCTTGCCTATATTAGTTGTGCTCTCTCAGACATAAAGGAATAGAGAAGTCGGGAGGTCACTAGGAATGACAGGTGTTTCCTAGAAGGATGCCTGCCCTCTCCATATTCTCGACCCCTCCAGGAGCTAAGCGCAGGTCTGGTGGGCTTTCTCCCAGGCGGGGGTCTGCCAGTATCCCTGTGTGGCTGCCTCTGGGCTAGCCACCGAAGCCTCCAAGCACGTGGCTGCCGTTGAAGGTGTCCCTGGCAGAGAGCATGGCAGCTGTGCTCAAAGATGAGCTGAACTTTTGGCGGCTTCGTTCCCAAGGGGCCATGGACATGACTGCACCAGGTATTTCATGGACTGCCCTCTGGCTCACTATTCCTCTCTGTTATGTGCAGTGTCCCTCTCTTCTGCAGCCACTGACACCTACCCAGTGAGGCAGCTGTACAGATTAGAAATAATATATGCAAGGGCCTGGCAGGCAACTAGTGACAACAGTTATTACTTTGATTTCCCACCTCTTTCCACTGTAGTTAACCTTTCCAATCTAAAAAAAACTTTTGCATTCTTCAATCATTCATTTACTTATATATTCTACAACTATTTACTGATCATCTACTATATATTATGCAGTGCTATGGTTTGGATATAATTTATTTGGCTCTGCCAAGTTTTGTGTTGAAATCTTGGCATCTACACAAAGAAAAGAAAAAAGTATGTCAAAAGGATCTGCACACACTGGCAACCCTTTGCCTTTTACCACTTGAGGAAACAGTCTGAGGGCTTCACCAGATGTAGGCGCCAATGTCATACTTCTTGTACAGTCTGCAGAACTGTGAGCCAAATAAACCTCTTTTCTCTATAAATTACCTGGCTTCAGGTATTCCTTCAGAGCAGTGCAAATACCCTTTGCCCAGGCCCTAGGAATAAAGGTGAAAATGACAGGGTTTCTGTTCTCAAGGAATTCACAGTTTATTCAAACTGTCCAACAGCAGAGGAAAGATGGTCCACAGCAAGGCTGGAGATGATGTAAATGTGCACTTCATTTTTGTTGATGACAAGCAGTTCAAACATTATTAGTTTGCCCATTGCAAGAAATATGGGACTTCAGAGAAGAGTCAGAACTGACATAGATTTGACTTTTTGTATGTGAAATCTCCATCTGAAGATATGAGGTTCCCAATAAAGAAAGTCTAGCATTGATTAGGGAGTTCATTTCCTTGAAACAGTGAAAGGCGAAATTAGTAATAGAAATGCAGAAGAAATCATCAAAGAGATTATTCATGGAGAGTAAGAAGAGTAGGAGTGTATATTCTCTGAAATGATTTTAGTATTCGTTTCTAAACTATTGACAGATAAGAACCACAGAGGTTTACTATGTAACGTACTTTATCCTCAAATAATGAATTACACATTGAGGCTCAGAGATGTTAGATAACTTGCTCAGTCACCTGCTAGTAGGCAGTAGAGTGAGGACTTGGAGTCAGGAGACTAAGGCACCTAAGCTCGTGCTCTTCCCTGACTGGTGGTAGCCTTCATGCCTGTAATCTGAGAAACTGTTTGGGGCCTCTTCACCTATCTGGGGATATGATCCATCTAATACGTTGTCCAGGGGAATGTTAACTTTGATGATTTGCTTTCAACAAACAAGAGTCACTCATTTCCAACCCCACTGGAAATGAGAAAAGAAAAGCCACTTATTGAAATAGAAAAAAAAAAAAATCCTTAACGGAGTCAGGGAAATGGTCTAATAATAATTTCTATTCACAAACCACTTCAGTGTTGACTTCTACCATTTTACATTTTACCCTTGAAATTTCGAGATAAAAACTAAGAAAATAATTTATTAAAGTTTTCATTCTTCTCCCTTTGAGAAAAAATATAGAGAAAAATGATGGAAACATATTAAACTGCAAAAGACAGAAGAAGATGTTAGAATCACTCTTCAGATTTACTTTACTGCTGAACAAAAAGGAAGTGTTGTCTAGTTTCCCGTATGGAAAACAAAGCTTCACCTTGTATTTTATGATGACTATTGGCACATGCAATCTCAGAGTAAGAATTACAAGAAGAACCCTGGTTTATAAAGTTTGGATTTCCAGGAAAATGTGGAAGGGTTTAATAAATCAATGGAAACACTGAGAATACATTTAGAAATATACACTAAGTTTATTTTTTTTTGTAAAGCACGGAGAAATTATCAACCACACACTATACACCATTGCATTTGAATTATGGAATCTTTGTCCCATAGATTCTCTTTGAGTAGCCACTGTTTTTCAGGACATCTTGAAGTTTAAAACTTTTACTGGAAATGTTGCTTCATGTAGTTTCCTTTAAAATTAAAGAAAAAAGAATTTGTTTTTACCTTCAATATCAATAAAAGACATATTTAAATGGCTTGTAATAAAAAAAAAGTGGATAGAAGTTTAGTTTTCAGTTGTATTAGTTTTCTAGTGTGACAAAGTTACATCAAAGCAGCAGATAGGGCAGCTTAAAGCAACAGTAAACAGTCTCACAATTATGGAGTCCAAAGTGTAAAGTCAAGATTTTAGCAGAGCTGTGCTCCCTCTGAACTCTGCAAGAAAGCAACCTTTTTCTTCTCCCTCGTTTCTAGTGGAGGCTGGTGGTCCTTGGTGTTCTTGGCTTGTAGATGCAGCACTTCAGTCTCTGCCTCCCGTGTCATGTGGTGTTCTTCCCATGCATGCCTGCATCTTCTCATGAAGACACCAGCCATACTGGATTAAGGCTTCACCGTATTCCAGTATGACCTCATCTTGTTAACTAATTACATCTGCAAAGACGCTATTTCCAACTAAGTTTACATTATGAGGTATTGGGGATTAGGGCTCAACATGTCTTTTGGGGAGACACAATTCAACCCATATGGTCATTGAACATTTTTTTTCTTTAAATTAAAAAAAAAAAAAAACAACCTTTTGGTATCGAAACAATTTAAATGTACATAGAAGTTACAAAGACAGTACAGAGCATTCCCATACACCCTTCACCCAGCTTCTCCTATTGTTAGCAACTTTCATATCCATGCTACTATTAATTAAGCCAGAAACTGTATTTGTATTTCACTAATTTTTCCACTAATGCCTATTTTTGTTTTTTTTTTTGTTGTTGTTGTTGTTCCAGAATTCAACCCAGAACACCAAGTTTCATTTAGTCAACTTTGTTGCATCTCCAATCTGTGACAATCTTTTGTGTTTCCTGGTTTTCATGAACTTGGTATAGAGACTTTGAAGAATGCTGGACAGATACTCTGTAGAATGTTTTTATTTTGACTTTTTTTCTGATTTTTCCTTAGATTAGACTGAGATTATGAATTTTGGGAAAGATATTTTAGAAGGGAAATCCTCTACCTATCACGTCATATTGGGGGTACATGATCTCAACATGACTTATTCTAGATGATGCTAATCTTGATCTCCTAGATAGAGCACTGTATATCAGGTTTCTCTATGGGAAAGTTGCCATTTTCCCTGTACGTGCTCTATTCTTTGGAAGCAAGTCACTAAATCCAGCAACATGGAGAGGAAGCAGAATTAAGTTTCACCTTCTGGAAGAAGGGAATATCAAATAATCTGGGGACATGTGTAAAACCAATAGAGTAATTAATAAATATCTTGAGGAGGATACTTTGAGGCTATACAGATAACCTGTTTCTCCTTAAACACTGACCCATTAATTTTAGCACTCATCAGTGGATCTTGCCTGCAGCAATTATTACTGCACTACTCAATGGTGATGTTCCACTTTGCTCATACCGTATTCTTTAGAAGAGCAACTAAAAAATAGGAATCCTGATGCAAGATTAAAGTCACTGTATCTACTGGGATGGTTTGGGACTATTAAAATGCAGTCACAGGGCTTTTGTTCTAATATCAGCCCTAAGAAATAAAAGCCCATGGGCATGCTTTCTTATGGATGCCAAGTGCATTTGAACAGTGAATGATGCAAAGGTAGGTACTTAATGGTCCCGAGAGAAGGTGTGTCAACCTTCCAAGACAGGGCTCATTTGCATACACATGGTTAGCCCCAGCAGGGGTGTGCATTCAGGGGTCTCCCAGAGCAGAAACATAGACATTTTCAGCAAAAAGCAGCTCTTTGTAAACTTTATAACCTCATTCCAAACTCCAGGTGTCAGTTTACAGCTTTTTAGATTGACATCTTAAATCAAGAAAATGTCACATGTGTACAGTAACTGGCCTAATCCTTTCTGTAAATTGCTGCCTGCGGTTTTCAAAAACATAGTAAATTGCTGGCAATTGACAATGTGTCTCTTTGCATGGCTAACTTCACTTCTGCACGGTTAACAAATCAGTCTTTAATTATTCATGTACATCATACTATGTCAAGGCCTTGATTGACAGCTATTGATTTTAGGGAACTGTAATTCTCTCTTTTATAGGGAAGAAAAATATGTCACCTGATTGTTTCCATTTTATTCAGATGTAAAATTAAAACTCTAAACAGGAAAAAATAACTATACCCTCTGTCTCAGTATTTCAGTTAAAGGTGAACATAGCTCACTACACTACACTAACCGTCCTATGCTACTATAAAGTAGGACTCGCCATTTTCTTGGGCTAATAGCTTTAATGTCCTTTAGTATTTTAAATACACAGCGGAAATTTTATCTCCATTAATTATATAATTACAGGAGACCAAAAAATGATTAATCACATGCACAAACTAAAACATCAGATGGCCCATTAAGAAATGGTACTATTACCTAACCATTGCACATTATTCTAGAAACAAAGATGAGATCATTTCTTAACTCAACCAAAGAGAATTTTTATTTCTAAAATAAACTTTGGGGTATGGTATTTGTTCTGAAAAGATTTCTTAATGCCATTTTTTTTTCCTAGAAGCATACTCTTTAAAGGGGAATTTTCGAGAAGCATATTTATCCTTCCTTGAAGCACTTTTTGAATCAGCACTGGCTCTAAACTAATATACTTGTGCCATATAGGAGTCTTGTATTTGAAAAGTACATCTGTCCATATGTGCTTAGGAAAAATGATTTCTGGGCATCTCAAAAGGCACCCCAGGAGGAAAGCATGTTACTACTCTTCTTGTCTATAACATCAAAACTCAGTAGTTTTGTTTAGAGTGTGTTTCTGGAAGACTACCTTCTAAGGACAGTAATCTATGATAGTGTGTAATCACAAATATAAACTGCGTGTAGTGGTCGGGCGTGGTGGCTCACACCTGTAATCCCAGCACTTTGGGAGGCTGAGGCAGGCAGATTACAAGGTCAGGAGATCAAGACCATCCTGGTTAACATGGTGAAATCCCATCTCTACTAAAAATACAAAAATTAGCCGGGCGTGATGGCGGGCACCTGTAGGCGGGAGAAGGGCATGAACCTGGAAGGTGGAGCTTACAGTGAGTGGAGATCTTGCCACTGCACTCCAACCTCCGCGACAGAGAGAGACTCCATCTCAAAAAATTAAATTAAATTAAATTAAATTAAATTAAATTAAAAATAGAAAAAAGAGTCTGGAGAAGGAGTGTTTGATGGTGATTGATAGATGAATGTAATTCATTGCAAGAGATAGTAAAACAAACTGCTTTTCTCACGTGTTATTGGTCATGAACATTGTCCAAATACGTGAATATCAGCATTAAATATTAAACATTAAAACTCTATTGTCTTAAACACAGTAATGCATAAACCCATCACGTTTTCCTCAGGGAGACCTTTGCTCAACTTGATGTATTTAACGCTCCTGCTCTTTGTACTCAAAGTTCTAAGGGAAGTCCTTTGTCATAACATTTTAACATTCTATTATTATTATTATTACTTAAATTTATTATTACTTATGTTTCCCATTGTGTAGAAAATTCCATGAGACCAGAGCTATCTGGTATATTCTTATGTTCCAATTGCTGTGCTTATAAGTTCTAAATTAAAATTTGTGTGTCAGTTTGCATTAGGCTGGGTTACATATCACAGAAAAGCCCCAAAACAATGGTTTAAAAGATATTCTATCATATAAAATAAATTCAGTATTAGGCAGACTAGAGATAATGTAACATCTCCACAAGGATAGAAGGTCTCAGGCTCTCCCATCTTCCTTGCCTATTATCCTAATCAATTACTTATCTGCTGAAGGTTATCTTTTGGTCCAAGTGGGTTGTGCTGCCCTCAGTCAATCTTTTTTTCCATCTTTCCTTATATCATTGGTTTGCTTTCCCCATCATCTTGCTTACCTTGCAGTCTCAGACTTATGCTTTTTGAGTGAGGGATCTAAAAAGCTTGTGCTAAGCTTATGGGCACTTTGTGGCACCCTGTCATGGTAATCTCAGTCAAATCACAAGTCAAATGCATGGCCATTATAGTGCCTCTCATGTTCAAGGTCACTCCAAAGCATTTAACCCATAATTTCTCGTGACATCAACAATAAACTTTCTCTGTGCAAGGAGAAAAGTTTTTAGATATGCCTACAAGATATATGTCATTTTTAAAAAAGGAATTACAGAGGTAAATTTTTGTAGTAATTTAGTGTGTTTTTTTTTTCCTTTAAAACATCGCAGAAGGTAGTGTTGCATAATTGTCCTGTAAGCTCCTCTGTTCTTGCAAGGCACTTCAACTAAATATTCATTCAGATCATTTAATTGTGTAGTAGTATTCTGTTTTATTGCATAAAACTACGCAGAGGCGTACATTGCTATTCAATTACAAAAACCAAAAGATGACATGCAAATAAATCTGTTTATCAGGCTTTCTTTTATCACCTATGAACCACTGCAAATCTCACCTAAAATTCTTCATCATTCAGATTTTACTCTTAATTGAAGTTTCTCAACTGCTGCGGGAAGTCAGGGACCCTGAACAGAGGGACCGGCTGAAGCCATGGCAGAAGAACATAAATTGTGAAGATTTCATGGACATTTATTAGTCCCCCAAAATAAAACTTTTATAATTTCTTATGCCTATCTTTGCTGCAATCTCTGAACATAAATTCTGAAGATTTCCTGGACACTTATCACTTCCCCAATCAATACTCTTGTGATTTCCTCTGCCTGTCTTTAATCTCTTAATCCCATCATCTTCATAAGCTGAGGATGTATGTTGCCTCAGGACCCTGTGATGATTGCGTTAACTGCACAAATTGTTTAAACAATATGAAATCTGGGCACCTTGAAAAAAGAACAGGTTAACAGTGATGTTCAGGGAAAAAGGGAGATAACCATTAGATCTGGCTGCCTTAGAGCCAGGTAGTACAGAGCCATATTTCTCTTCTTTCAAAAGCAAATAGGAGAGATATTGCTGAATTCTTTTTCTCAGCAAGGAACATCCCTGCAAAAGAGAATGTGTTCCTAGGGGCAGGTCTCTAAAATGGCCGCTCTGGGGATGTCTGTCTTTTACTGTTGTAGATAAGGGATGAAATAAGCCCTGGTCTCCCGTAGTGCTCCCAGGCCTATTAGGATGAGGAAATTCACATCTAATGAGTTTTGGTCAGACCGGTTGTCTGCTCTCAAAACCTGTCTCCTGATAAAATGTTATCAATGACAATGTGTGCCAGAAACTTCATTAGCAATTTTAATTTCGCCCTGGTCCTGTGATCTTGCCCTGCCTCCATTTGCCTTGTAATATTTTATTGCCTTGTGAAGCATGTGATCTCTGTGACCCACACCCTGTTTGTACACTCCCTCCTCTTTTGAAAATCACTAATAAAAACTTGCTGTTTTTGCAACTTGGGGGGCATCATGGAACTTGCTGACATGTGATGTCTCCGCTGGACACCCAGCTTTAAAATTTCTCTCTTTTGTGCTCTTTCCCTTTATTTCTCAGACCAGCTGACACTTAGGGAAAATAGAAAAGGACTCATGTTGAATTATTGGGGGTGGGTTTACCCAATACTCAACCTTGAGATTGTATCCATGAAATGCATTCATTAACACCACAGCAAAAGAATTTGTGATCTTAATGGCATTTACTGGTGTTCTATTTGTTCTACATATTGTTCTAGAATGACCTTATGTTCAGATTGCTCCATCAGAATTACACTCATATATTTGAAATTCCTTCTGAAAAGCACAGCAACACTTTTCATTAGAAGTTATTCAGCTGTTTTCTCTGGAGCACAGAACTACTTTCATTGAAGTTTGGCAGTCATGGCCTATCTTTAATGGTTTAATGTTTGCAATCTGTGGCCCAACTAACTCTCACTTACTGGAATAGGTATAACTTCATTAAGAAAGAAATGTTTCTATAGAAGCATGTAAAAGAACTGGGCAAATTTGGAGACCATTGTATCAGCAGGGCTCCCAGGGGCAGTGGAGAAGCTGAATGAGAACAGGGTCACCTCCCAGCCTCCCGCCGGTTTTTTCTTGCAGGGTGAGATGACCACCACAGCCCATATCTTCCCACACTCAGGCAGTAAAGTCTGGAAGTCAATGCCTGGGAAGGATAGAAAACCTCCAAGCCACAAGTCACAAGTGTGGTTTTGTTTGACCAGAGATGGAGACATGAGACCAAAATTTGAGAACTCAATTCTAACAGCTAAAGTTAGCACAGACTTATGATGTGTTAAAGAATTAGAAAAGGGGATTTAACACAGAAGAGTTGGGGAGTGAGTTGTTGGAGAAACTAAGACTGTTTCATGTTTATACTCCAGAATTGAAACTATGAAATAAACGAAAGACACAGTTAAAACATTTAATTTTCTATAAAAATTGTTTGCTCATATTTGATTGGAGAAATAATACAGTATAGAAGAAAAAGAACAGAAACTATGTATTTCTGCATAGCTATTCATTTATTTTTGCACAAACCTTGCTCAATACAGTGACTCTAAACAAAGAGCAACTGCTTTTTGAAAATCCAGTTGCTTTTGAAAAATGACAAAAATAAAACCTATTTGCAACCTATTTGTCTGCAAAGAGAGATATATTGCCATTACACAAATTTCTGATTAACAGCTATTAATAAAACATCAGTCACATTGATTACTTAAAAATTTAGATGGTTTCTGTTTGTAACTAGATTGTGTAACCCAGCAGTAAATTAAACTTTCTGAGAAAAGATTCCCTGAATCTTTGTATTTGGATTAAGTATCATGATAAAATACGATACAGGCTTCAAATTTCATAGATTTCCTTCACTGTGGAAAACATGCAGAAGGAAAAATTAGGTCACTGTATCAATGAAAGAATATTGGAACTAAATTTTTCAGGAATTATATTCACTTCAAACTTTAAGGTCTTTGGAATAAGAAGCATATCTCTATCTAAGATGATTTGTTCCATTTTCTGAAATATTATTGCATCCCTTGGAAAAGTTTTGTGAAGCAACAAAACATAGCATCTACTGTCCACAGGACTTTAGATTTTTTACAATCAAGACCCAAAGACAAATTTAATTACAGAGAGCTTCCAAATCTGGACAAACATCTGTCACCATCACCCCCCTTCTTTCACTCTGCTCTCCAAGCAATGTTTGAGAATAAAAACAGAAAAGTAGAATACATATAGAGTTTCATTTTCCCCTACTGATGTAAAAGTTTTTATGCATTTAAAAAATGCCCAATTGTATTATTTGTTGAGTATTGACAGACAATATGGTTAACAAACAAGTAGAGTTATTGCTTAGAGTCTTATAAACCTAAATAACCTAAGTAAATTCCCCTCATCCCCCCAAAAGTGCCTAATTGACAATGATACTAGATTGTTAAAGAGGATGTCATTCTTGTAGCTCCTAAATAAGGCATAGCCTTTGCTGTGTTTTTAGAATGCTATTTCTATAAAGGCTTCCAGATCATTTCCTTGAGACATTATTCTTGAATATAGGCAGTAGCAGCCTCCAGACCTCCAAAAATACAAAATTTACAGATTTATTTCAGTGGTTGCTCAAGTAGGAAGAAAACATACACAAGAAAAGATAAAAGTAAATTATAAAAGATAAAACTAATTACTAGATTTAAGTAAGTTGTATATGTTTAAATAATAATAAAAATATACAAAGCAGGGTTGCCTAAATTTCACCATCTGAAAATAAAAAGAAACCTGTGAGGTAAAACAAATTAAATAGTTTATTAAATATAATAGATGGATTGCAGCCACCTGGAGGAAACTGGGATTTGGGGTTTCCTACATTCCTGGCACAAAAAAGAACAAACCTTGAAGATTAAGGAAAAAAAAGTAAATCTTGAGCAAGATGAAATGTTTTCCCAGCAATGTTCTGAGGAAGAATTTAAACTAGGTAATAAGAATTACTTGACAAAGAAGAATTATTTCACTGACCCTGCCTGACTCCTTAGGTGAAATACACAAGTGAAATATTTCATGGGAAAAATGAACTCTCATGGGTAGTGGTGTCAAGTCAAGATAGCTAAATAAGGTTCTATTGCTGGTACTTTGAAAAATTGCTTAATTTTCTTAAAGAATTGTAAACCAAAAATAAAATTTCAAGCCCCCAACCAACTGAATGGACTACTCCACTTGGCCAAGGGCATTCCAGAGTTAATTCAAAACGTGAGTTCAGGTTATGACGCGAAGGGGGGTCGGACATGCCGTATCATAACCTTCTTCCTTCGGAATTCAGGCACAAATGGTCAGCATTAACATTAAAACGGAGATCTCAAGAGGGACAAACCTGACTCTTTGTAGCAATAAGATACGAAATAACAGCAGACCCTGAAAGAAATAAAAGTATTTTACCCCCAAATGTATTTCTTTAGCATATTTTGAAATGGCACTGCAAAGTTGTCTCTTATGGGGGAAATACATTCTATGGAGAATCTCCTTTCCTTTCTAGGTCTTTTTCCTTACCCAGGAGAGGATTAACTAAGAGTCTGTCACCTTTTTAAGTCTGATAAGAAACATTTACAATCTGTTCTCTCTGAAACTTGCTACCTGGAGGCTTTGCCTGCGTAATAAGAACCTTGGTCTCTACAACCTCTTATTTCAACACGAACATTTCAATTCCAGTTCTGTAGATAAAATCTTTCACCAATTGCCATCAGAATATCTTTGAATCCACCTATGACCTGGAAGCCTCTACTTCAAGTGGTCCTGCCTTTCCAGACCGAACCAATGTACATTTTACATGTACTGATTGATGTCTTATGCCTCCCTAAAATGTATAAAATAAAGCTGTAAACTGACCATCTTGGGCACATATTCTCAGGATCTCCAGAGGCTGTGTCATAGGCATGTCCCTAACCTTGGAAAAATAAACTTCTAAACTGATTGAGATTTGTCTCAGATACTTTTTGGTTTACAGATTCAAAACACTAGCAAATCACGCCACTGTAGAAAAAGATCACAAAACATTGTACATAACAGAAAAAAAAAAAAGAAAAATACATACTTGAAAATCCATATTTGACCATACAGATGATTTGTGGACTAAGCTGTGTGATGGATCAGGCAAAAATCTTATAGTCAAGACCTGAGATTTGTAAACTAAAAATGAAATTCTAAACCACCCAACTGACTGAATGAACCATCTCTTAGGCAAGAAGACCCCAGAATAACCCTGAAAACTGAATTCTTGGCCATGATGGGATGAGGGAGTCAGACTACCTCCTTTGCTAACCATAATTAGACTTTATTCCCTAAGGGCCTAATAGAAATGAGCTGTTCTGAAAAGCTCCACCACTGATTTCAACCTACCAGCTGATGTTACCCTTCCTTTTTTGCCTGATAAGTGACCACTGACCACTACTGTTCTGGCCAATCTGTGGAGAATGCAGTGAGGGTCTTCATGTCTTCTGCTTTACCTTTTGATATCAGAAGGCCAAAAACACCCTCAGATTACCACCGTCTTTTGAATATAGAGACACAGGGAGCTCCATTGTGCATGTACATGTTTCTCCTTTCATAAATATTCATGACTCCTTCTGTAGCTTACTGAAGATGTATATTTGGTCACCCCACTTAACATATTCCTGTTGCCTTTGCCCCTGCCTTGAAGTATCTGTTTTGAGCTTCTGGTCAGAGTCTATGCTTACCAGCCTGTCAGAATGGCTGTAGGCTGCAACTCTTTATGATAAAATCTTGTCTTCTAAATTTATAAATTGTATGTTTTTAAGTTGACAGAAGTAAAGTCTCCTCTTCTAAATTCATAAATTGCATTTCTTTAAATTGACAGGGTAAAGTCTATTTCCCCTGTTCACTAAATGTGTCCTTTTAGCACATTACTTAGGCTTTTTGAGCTATGTTTCTTCATTGATTAATGAAAATAATATTCACCTCCAAGGGTTGCTGTAAGAATAGAACAAAAAATGTAAATGTAAAGAACATATGCAGAGTAGGCAATCAGTACCTAAATGTGTTGTGATAGGAAAGCCCTCTTTTTCTATCATTGCTTTTAGAAGGTTGCTAATTTAAGTTCATGATTAATGTGAGATAAATATACAGATTTCTTCAAATTTACCTATTTCTATGTCTAAATTTGTTTATTTATAATTGTACATATGTTGAATACTTGGAGATTTTGAAACATTGAAAATATTCTGGAATCAGAAGAAAAGTTCCCACTTCTCTCAAGAAAAGTAAATGATAAGGAAAATTAGCCCATAATGTTAGTCATCACCAAAATAACAGAATAATGTCACACTCATTCCTTAGGAAAACAAAAGTATGATTTGAATTTTCAATATATTTCTTGGTATCTTAAATGAACCAGATGAAAGAAGCTTTCGTATTTATGTGCTGCATGTATTATTCAGAAGGAAGATGATTCCAAGTCATGTTATTTCCAAGGAAGCAACAATAACTTCACTGGACCCCTGCTGATCTTAAAGTACAGCATGAAAAACAGTCTTGGAGACTTCTAGAGATGTCTGAAGTATGCCTACAGGGAGCAATAAGGATACCAGGAGAATCTGATGGTAGATGTATACTTAAAAAGCCGTTTACACGTTAAAGGATAGAATTTAATTAATACTGTTGCAGTTGTGTTGAAGTTAATGTGCAGATCTGAGATTCTATCACAAGGGACCATTATATAAATTTAATGTGTCACTTAGTCCTGCAATTGCCCTTTTTACTTTAATGCATCACAATTAATATATACCCCCAAAGTATTTGCTGGGTGTTGTGATGACTGTTAATAATAACAATAATAATGACCATGAGGATAACTGTCATTTATTAAAGTCTCACAATATGCTGGACGCTTTACTAAGTACTTTTTATGCATTATCTTCTCAGCAACTCAACGAAATGGATACTATCATTTTCTCTCTCTTGTAGAAAAGGAAACTAAGGCTTTAGAAGACTGAGTAATTTGCTATGGAGGGTACTTTTGTTTAACTACCCAATTGCCACTCCTTACTGTTTCTGTATAAACTTGCAAAGAACATACATTTCTTTCAAGCATGACAATGTCTGGAGAGTCTCAGTGCTTGTCCAGTTCCAGGGTCTGACTTGAAGCAATCTCGCTCTGGTACAGTCTTTCTGTCCCCCTTGTGATTGATTGAGAGATAAGATTGGACACATATCTCTGAAGGAACAGTTAGGGATATCTTTGCTGCATAACTTACGGGAAAATAGTCTACTTTTTTAAAAGAAACAAACAAAAGCAATACTCTGTCTTCAAGACTTTGGATGTTATGTGGATGTAAGACCGACATCTGCCATCAGCATCTTGCGAAGATGAATGAACTTCAAGATGAAGCCCTCAAGCCACCCCCCAACTTCCAATTCTCTGTTCTATTTTTCCCCATAAAACTCATTGCTTTTTAGTGTACCATATGATTTCCTTTTATTATATTTATTATTTATTATACATTATCATCTATTTATTATTTATATATTTTATTATCTATTCTACTCCTTTATAGCTTTCCCCTCTGGCAACAGTGCAAGTTCCACAAGAGCAGGGGTTCTGTGTCTGTTTTACTAATATTTCTTGAGCACCTAGAACTATGTCTGCTAAAGGAGAGGATCTGCTGAATACAGAAGAATGTAAACAGTAGAAAGAACCTGGACCATTGAACCCCTGAATTATTCAACCATCTTACTTCTGGACTTCTTATTTTGTGACTAAAAAATTCCTTTTGAAATAAGAGTTATTTGTGATTGAGATCTGGTTTACTTAAGAGCCAAAAAACAATAAGTAACTCTTATCAAACTGATAAGCTAGAAAATATCAGATAAGAGATTCAAATGCATGTCTGACTCAAGACCATATTCATTAACCACAGCGCTGTACTGCATTATGGACATATTGCTGGGAGATGCTATGAGATCATCTTGGAGTTGGAGAAGGAGGCAGTGATAATCATTCCACAAATTGTTGACTACTGTGTCTTAGGCATGGGGATGAACAGTAGGAATGTAAGAGTACACAGAACTTGCTCTTCATCCTAATAATATACAGGGTGGTAAATAATTGACTAGGAGGAAATATGAAGAAGTAACTCACCTCTATCAATTAGGTTGCTTTCAGCAGTAAACAACAGAAAATCCCAGTAAAATTCATCTTCTCAAATAATATGGAATTTATAGTGTCATTTAATAAAAAATCTGGAGGTGACATGGGTTTGTTCAATTCTATGGTTCAATAAACACTGTTATATTAAGGATGCCTTAATACAATGCCTTCTGTTTTTTTTGTTCTGTTACCCCCAGTTGAGTGATTTTCTCAATATCTTAAGGTGGATCCAGCCATCACATCCTCATTCACATCGATGTGTATTATTAGGAAAGAAAAATAATGAGATAACACTTCCTTTTATCTTTTTTTTTTTTTTTGGAGACAGAGTCTCGCTCTATCGCCCAGGCTGGAGTGCAGTGGCTGGATCTCAGCTCACTGCAAGCTCTGCCTCCTGGGTTTATGCCATTTTCTTGCCTCAGCCTCCCGAGTAGCTGTGACTACAGGCGCCCGCCATCTCACCTGGCTAGCTTTTTTGTATTTTTTTTTTTTATTAGAGATGGGGTTTCACCATGTTAGCCAGGATGGTCTTGATCTCCTGACCTCGTGATCTGCCCGTCTCGGCCTCCCAAAATGCTGGGATTACAGGTTTGAGCCACTGCGCCCAGCCCCTTTTATCTATTTTTATTAGCTAAGAAAATATCCCTAAAAACTTCCCTAGGCAAACTTGACATTATGTCTCATTGGCCAGATTTGGATCATATAACTATTTCTAAGCAGGGAAAGGCAATACAATGACCATAATTAATTGAGCAAAGGCAGATTCATTCCCTGAATCTGCAGTGGTTCAACAGGGATGTGCATTTTATGCAGAACAAGGTGACACAGAAAAGCTCTGATCTCTGAAAATATCAGAGTTATCTTAACAAGGAAGAAAAGGAGAATGGCTATTGAGCAGATGTCATTGGTGTTTGTGACTGGTTTAGTTCTCACCTTATATGATATCTCTAATGCTTTTTCTAGAGTTCTATGAAACAACTTTCTGTCAATTATTTCCTAATTATTGCAAAAGTAAATATAATAAACACCAAACAAAATACAAGTTGGGTGCTTTGAGTATCATGGTTACATAAAAAGAAACCCCAAAACTTAGTTGTTCAGAATAAGAACAATATTTATTTTTCTCTCAATCTGCAATCTGGGCAATGCTCTCTGGGTACAGCTTGTCTCTGCTCCATTTCAGTGTCAGGCAGGGAGGCATGAGAAGTGGGGGCTGGTATTATTTTTTACTTATATACCTGGTACTTGGGTTGAAAAGACCCAAACAACAGGGCATCTTCTCATCTTTTATGTCTCCCCATGTGATCTCTTAGCTGTGGACTCAGGGATTCCAAGATACATATGTTGAAAAAGGAGAGAGACAGAGAGAGAGAACACCAGGAAGAAGCTTGATTGGCTTTTAAACCTAAACTCAGAAGTCATATACCACTTCCATCATAGCCACAGTCCCCCACCCCCAGATACAAGAGGAGGGAACATAAAATCCAGTTCTCTATGGAGGACTGTCAACATTACATGGAAAGGAGAGAATGTGGAATGGGATGTATAAAAGCATAGATATTTATATGTGTTTTTAGAACATAGGCAACATTATTCTAAAAGTTGTATAGAAAAGCAAATAGAAAACATAACAGAAAGTTTAGTGAAAGAAGTATATAGACAGATAAACTTTATCATATATTAAAACATTTATAAAATTAAAATAATTATAAATAATACTGTTGACATAATTGTTAAAAAAATCAATGAAATCAAATGGGTACCTAAGAAAAAGGGCTTATAAAAACTTAGTATATCATTTAAAATGCATGACAAATCAATGGAAATATTGCTAAGTAAATATTGTTCATATGATTGTTTAACTTGTAGCAGCATCTATTTTAATCTTCATTTTACAACATGTTGTGAAATTAAACTGCCAAGAAATCAAGCAAAACTAAACAAAATACTGCATTACCAAAGGAAAAATGTTAAAAATACACAAACACTTAGCAAATATAAAAACAAAATGAGCTGTTTATTAAGTATACAGGAAGATATTCAACTATATATTTAATCATAAAAGTACCCAGCCTTGAAAATAAAGCATTTTTTATCTACCAAAATATCAAAAGTAAGAAATGACATTAGACAGTGTTAATGACAGTGTGACAATTTATATATTGCTATGATGCTATTTATATTGATTACCTATTGCTGCCTCACAAATTATCCCAAAAGTTAGTGACTTAAAATATCAAGTAAAATTTACTACCTCAGCATTTTCTGTGGGTCAGGACACTGGGAGCAGTTTAGTTAGTTTGGGATTGCTCATGAATTTGTAGTCAGGATTTCGTTGGGGGTGAAAGCCTGCTATAGTCGGAGGGCCTTCTGAGATGGTTCACACACATGGCTGGTTCAGTTTCTCACCATATGGGCTTCTTCATAAGGCTACTTGAGATTCTTCACTATGTGGTGTCTGACCTCCCCCTGAGCCAGTAATCTGAGAGAATAGAGTGGAAGTTGTAATGCCTTTTATGAGCTAAATTTGAAAGTCACACACAGTCACTTCCAAAATATGCTATTTATTAGAAGATGTTACTAAGTGTAGTCAGTATTCAAAGGAAAGTGTCAGGGACTTTGTCCACGTATTTTTAAACCATTGTAATTTTTTAATTTGAAAAAAATTAGTAAAAATGTATTAGGAGCCTTATAAATGTACATATCTTTAAGTCCATAATTTTGGTTCTGCAATTGTAATAGGTAAAACAAATTTAAACAAAAATGCTACTGATTTTCATTATCGCATTATTATTACCATGACTTTGGAAGCAACATAATTGCCCGAACAAATGAGAGTTATGTATCGTATCTACATGATGACAATGTTTTAACAACTTAAAATAAAAGACTGACATTTCTGGCCATGACAGTAAACTGCTACTGGAATTGTCCTTTTGATGAAAATAAAGGCAAAATAACAAAATATATAAAGTAACTTTTCAGGCATTAAACATCAGTCAGATCAGCAATCTCATCCTTGAAAGCATGAAAATACAAAATGTGATACACAAAATAGATCATCCTAGCTTCTTGACCAGAGACACTTTCTTGCTTGGACCAGTGTTATTCATTGGAGGAAGATGGTTGGGTTTTTGAGTGCTCTGTTTTCAATGTGTTCTCTAAAATTTATGTGTTGGAAACTTAATCCCCATTGCTAGAGTGCTGGAAGGTGAGGTCTAATGGGAGGTGTTTAGGTCATGAGGGATCCACCTTCCTAAAGGCATTAACACAAATTATAAAAGGATTTAAGGCTGTAGGTTTGATCCGTTGATCTCTCTCACCTTGACTTTTCCCTTCCACTCTTCCTACATGAGTTGACACAGCATGAAGGTCTTTGCCAGATGCCAGGACCTTGATATTAGATTTCCTAGCCTACAAAACTACCAATACCTTTTTATTCATTTTAAATCACCCAATCTGTGGTATTTTGTTATAGCAACACAAAATGGGCTAAGACACTGGGTTTTTGACATGGTGAAAAGCTATGTGACAGAGACTGAAAATAAGGGAGGGAAGGAGTAAGTAAGAGAGGGCAGAAGTTTTCATGGAGATTCATAAAATTTTAGTGGCCAAGCAGTACAACACACATGCACAAGATGGCTTTCTATGAAGTGTAGCAAAGATAACCTACTCTGGGGCTGAGAGACGAAGTGTTACTAGAACTCTAGACTGGGAGTTTAGCATTTTGGTTTATCCAGAGTTGAAGGGCTTTATTGAATACCTTGGACATTCATTTGAGACTCCAAAAAGGACATGTCTTAGAAGTAGGAAGTATGCTCTCAAGGAATGACCATGTTGCAGGACTAAGTTGAAGGCTGAAATAGATCTCTTCTAGACAAGAATAAAACCAAGACTTACAGAACAAAGGATTTTCCAATAGTTAACTACCTGCCAAAGCACAACTCAGCACCCTGTAAAGCAAGGCAACATATCTAAACTCCCTATAATATATCATCAACACTGTTCTGCATACAATGAAAAGCTAAAAAAACACACGAATAAGTGAAAAAATATGGCCTACTATGGAAAAAGTAAAATATCTCAAGATGACTCAGATGCTAACATTAATAGGCTAGCGTTTGATTTATTATACTTTTTTTAGCTGGTCATCTGTTGTTGTCTTTTTAAGAATTTTATTTTAAATTGAAAAATGATAGTTGTATATATTTATGGAAAGCAATACAGCATTTTGATATGCGCATGTAAATTATGGAATCATTTAAATCAAGCTAGTTAACACATTCATCACCTTACATATTTATTTTTTTTGTGGTGCAAACATTTCAGACCAGGATTTTAAAATGTTATATTATGAGTATGTTCAAGGACTTAAAGAATAATAAAATAATAATGAGTGAAGAGATAGAGAATGTCACCAGAAAAATGGGAATCATAAAAATTATAAATTCTAACAGAAAAGTACAATATTTGAAATGACACATTAATTAGATAGGCTTAGGAAAAGATTGACGACTACAGAAACAAGCAATGCTGACCTTGAAGACAAATTAGTAGACATTATCCAATCTAAAGAACCTAGAGACAAAAAGATGGGGAGGGGGCAGAGGGAGAGACTAGTGCCTCAAATTCTGACATATATGCAATTAGAATCCCAGAGATACATGTTTTTCATATTAAACTAATAATAGCAAAAAGTTCTAAAATTTAGTAAAATGCTCCAGTTTACAGATCAGAGAAGTCAAACTTCCAAGCAAGATAAACACACAGTAAACACACTTAGCTATATTACAGTTAAACTGCTGCAAAAGGAAGATAAAGGAAATGTACCTTAATAAAATGCCCAGAGAAAAAGAAAGCATTACATACAGGTAAACTATTAATAAGAGCAGTTGTCATGTTATCAGAAACAGTGAAGGCAAGAACACAACGGAGAAACATCTTTGAAATGCTAACAGAAAAGAAAATTCTACCATCTCAGAATTCTGTATTTTGTGAAATTTTCTTCAGAAATAAAGGAGAAATTAAAACATTTTTAGATAAATGAAAGTGAAAAAATTTGTTGCTAGTAGATATATACTAAAATAAATACTACACAAGATTTTTTTAAAAAGAGAAGAAAATCACATTGAAATTTGGATCCACAAGAATGTCATTTGGAAATTTCGAACAGGAGGCTAAATGTAAAAAAGTAAAAAAT
>NW_012123154.1:6847096-6865110 GCF_000951035.1 Colobus angolensis palliatus | reverse complement strand
CCGTGTTGGCCAGGATGGTCTCGATCTCCTGACCTTGTGATCCACCCACCTTGGCCTCCCAAAGTGCTGGGATTACAGGCATGAGCCACCACGCCTGGCCAATGTTTCAAAATATTAATAGAAGTTATCCTTGGATAGTTTTAGTATGAGTCAAATCATCTATGGAAGCATGTTGCATATCTGATCCCCTTAATTAGAGAGGTCTTCTGAATGCAAAAAAATCATCAAGAACAATACTTCAAAATTTACTCAAATATAGTAGGAGGCATAAATATATGAGTAAAATCTCTATGCAGTTGCTTCTGCCTTCTGGAGATATGGTATAACACATCTGTAGGGTAGAATGTTCTCTGTTTTTATATGTCTTTGGTTAAGGGCAAGATCAAGAGAAAGGAAGAACTGTTCTACCAATATATAGGGGCAGAAATTTTGTTTTCCACTGTCTGGATAGGAAGAAGAGAAAAACTCAGAAATCAGGTACGTATGGAGAAATGAGGAAGGAGACCTCTGAAATAGTAGCACATGGAAACATTTGAGGAAAAAAATGGCAAATGAAAAATTCCCTGTGGAGGAGATGGTCCAGGATCACTGATATCTAATGCTCAAGTCACGTTCTACTCATAATGTGCTGTGGTCATCCTTTTTAATCACCAGGTCTTCAGTTAAGGTCTATAGACAAAGGCCCTGTGTTTATGTGATTTTCAAGCACTAAGGAAGTGAGCTGAAAGAGGGAGAGCCTCCCTGGAAGCTGAGAGTGACAATGGGAAACCTAATCGCAGCAGAAAACAGGTTAACAGGGTGTTGATTCTACAGGGAATGCCACCTCTAGTCGAATTGATGATTGATTTCACATCACATTAAATGGAAGCAAATAAAGAAAATTCAAATTACAGCCCACGAAATGAGTTGAAGGACAACATAAAACAATGTTTATAATTATTTTATTTATAAAATCTGGAGTTATTTTATGACTTGCATGTGATAGAAGACAGTTGGACAATTATTGAAATATTAGCACACTATTAAAGAGAAATATTAGTTTACAGATATAGAGCTTAGTGTGGGAAATTTCATGTCTGGTTCTCTCACAAATTAATTGATGTGAGAAACAGTAACATGTTCTGACTATAAAGTGATTATAAGGTAGAATAAATAGAAACCACCTCCGGAGGTGCTAGAGAGAATCCTTGGGGATTTCTTACTGTTTGATTGAATCAAATGCCCTTTGCTACACAGTAGGCCTCTCTGGAGTCTTTGTTAGACAATTCTTTAAGAATCTTAGATAGCCAGGCACATTTTCTAAGATCTAAACCACAAGGGCAAGTAGAGGTCCTTCGTGGTACTCAGAGAGTGTTGAGAGTGACTTAACAGAGAGCGTTGAGAGTGACACAAAACAACAGCATACATTTGAAAACTAAAATTGCAAATGAGAAGTTTAAAAAATAGATGTGGCTTTGTATTTAATCATACTGTTTTAACTTCTTCTTTACAATAAAAAATTATGCTGTGTACAAGAAAATATTTAAATCACTTAAATAAAAATTCAACACAAGCTGCTCTTCTATTTGGATGACAATCAAAAAATGTTTCTGCAGGAATTATAATAACAATCCTGTGCTCTTCTGACATTTGTTCTAGATAGACTGATATAACCCTTGTCTAAGAGTTCATCCTGACAATGCTATGCCATCTAATCAGGAATTAGAAAGATGAGTCACCACACTAAAACATTTAGTTGGTTGTAAATAAGTGTTCCACTTCAATATGTACGTATGCCATTCTTTGTTATAATTCATTTTCCAGAATTGCTATTCGATCTGTGATACCAATTTGCTATGTGTATTGTTGCATTAAAATTCTTAGTCAATCCCTTTTCTTGTTTTAATAACAAGCATGTTTAAAACAATTTTTTTTAGTCATTTGGAGCTGTGGTTATGCTGATGTTATTCTTTTATAAATGTATAGATTAGAAACGAAGTCCCACTTCAGCATAAAAAAACAAAATATAAGGCTATTGTCTTGAAGATTTATTATATTTACATATTTCCAAAGTCATGATTTAGCATTTAAATTGACATTTCTTTTATCATATTATTTTGATTATTATATAAACAATAATGTGTAAGCATAATTTGTAAACATATTTCTACTTAGCAACAGTATAATAAATAGCATGATAAACTACCCATAGAAATGATACCTACTTCCAGATCAAAATAGATAATAAAAACATTCCGGGTGATGTAAAGGCAGTTCACATCATACATAAGAAAAAAATAAAATAAAAAGAGAGAAAAATGTGGAGATCAAAGGCATTTATTGAAAACAAGTCAATAATAAAAATGTCAGTAAGTTTAAATCTAGAAAAAAAGAGACAGGGAGCACCCAGAAAAGTATGTGCTTTACAATGTCTGCTAGGATCTTTAAAATTTCAAAGACCAATAGTTTCCACCACTTGTAGTACATGCCAATAAAATTCGATTTATTTTTAAAGTGTTTTATTGACCTGAATATATAACTTTATTTTAAACGCTGAACTGAGCATTCTCATTTTGTTACAAATAACATTATACAAATTTTCTATCATGCCACCCATAAAATCAAAATAAATTGTGCTAGTAAACTCTCAGGACTACAGATAGTAAATAACAACATGCCTATACCCCTAACAGTAGGCTAGTTCTAAAAGCAGAGATGTGATCTTAAGTGAGTATAGTGTACTTTCTTGGCTCATTTGATAAAAATAGAAAATGTGCTTTCTATTTTTATCCAAACATTATCCAAACCAAACATTAACGGCCAAAAACATTAACTAAAAAAGCTATGACAATTTAATGAATAGAATTAGGATGAATAAATTAACAGCAGATTTCCATAATGATGGAAACTCTTCTAATCAAACTCAGCAACCTATGAATCTGTTGACCCCACAGATGAAATGGTTTTTATTAATGGCTCCTTTGTATTAGAAAATGCTTTAATTACTAATTTGGTGGGGTTTTTTTCAAGGAAATTACCTTTTTATTTAAAATATTTAATTGACAAAAATGATTGCATATATTCAAAGCATACAATGTGATGACTTGATATTTGTATAAATTGTGTAACGATTATGAAAATAAAACTAATTAATATACCCATCACCTCCCATACTGTATATCTGATCCTTAAAACTTATTCATCATTGTATTATTTGACCAGCATCTCCCCATTTCCCCATCCCCAGTCCATGGCAATTGATTAGCTTTAACTTCACTGGTTAACCCCAGATGGAGATCTTAGAGTTCATCTAATCCAGTCACTTTTAGATTTAGATAAATAAACTGTGCCACAGAGAACTTAACTATAGAGAAGCTTGAATTACTGACAATGATAACTTCCTTGGAAGAACATCACCACAATTAGATACAATAGTTGTTATTTACTTTACTTTACTATACAAGTTCATAAATTCTTAATTTCCTTAATATTCATTATATATGCACACTAGTTATATTATGGCTTTCTATGAGTGATGATAAGAAATGAGTTTTAAGTGAAATAAAATTATTAAAAAATTACATTTCTTATATGTATTTCTGTAAGTAATTTTATAATCTACCCAGTGATAGAATTATGCAATGTGGGGGATATTTATGAATGATTACAGTAATCATAAGTCACTCAGCAGCTCATGATAGTCACAAAATTTCATTTACATTCCCTCTGCTTTGTCATTCATGATTTTTTCTAAAAGTGTAGTCCCAGAATTGATTACATTTGATGTCATACTTCTCATCTTGACTTTGAAGTGGAAGTTTTCCTGGTATAACTTATTTTTAAAGGACCATAAAACTGCAAAAATGACCCGGAGCTCCTGACTCTGGAGATTTAGAAAAGTTGGCTAATAGAAGGAGAAATTTAAAAACAGGTTGAGGAAGCTTCTAGCTTTAGCTCCTACATGTAAAGAAATTGGAAATCATCACTCCCATTCTTATAACAGGAAAAGCTTTACAAACTGAAAATCAATAACTTTTACTGAACCAAACAGAAAATGGAGATTCCAGGACAAACTGCCACCCTTACATTTGGAGGGGCAGGCATATCCTGAGAGATAGAGCTGAAATCTGTTTACCTGGAGAGAAGCTGCTGGAGCCATAAACTAGTAGGACATTTAATGTTGATTCTGATGAATTGCTGGATGCTGAATGTGAAATAACCTGAGAGAGAGAAGCTCCATAGGGCCACATTCTTCAGGGCTCCCATGCTTCTGTGGACTTTTCCTACAGGAACCCCACCAAGTTCTTACATGAGACTCTGAGAAAGATCCCTTTGTGGCTCTCTTGAAGGGTGGGGAGTGGGAAGGAGTAACCATATATACCCATAGGCTTCTCCATAGCAAAGCCTACTATGGAGGAAAAAAATTTTCCAGAGCCTTATCTCATCTGAGAGAAGAGGATTCCTCCCCTCTCCAACCTTCTGCAGACTTCCAGGGTCTAGTAAGGTGAAAAAATATATCCACCAAAATTCTGTTCTTCAAGAAAATGGATTGGAAACACTGCAGCCTGGGAAAGGAACTGGGCAATATAAATGAGAGGATGGGAGGAGGGGGCATTAATGCAACTGGAGAAACCCTTGTGAAAGCCTGAGACACAGGCTTACTAAAAGACAGATTTAGTTGGAAGATTGTAAGACACTCCTCCTCCCTCATGCCTTGTCACCACACCAATAGCTTCCAGAGGCAGATTTACCATCTAAAACACGTAAGCAAAAGAGTGGAATAAAATATTTAAGGTGCTAAAGAAAAAAACACCAACCTTGAATTCTATATCCAGTAAAATTGTCTTTGAAAAGTGATGAAGAAACGGTTTCTCAGATCAAAACAAAACAAAACAAAAAACTGAAGGAAATTACTGAAAACAGACTTGCCAGGCAAGAAATGTTAAAAATGCTTCTCAAACAGGAGGAAAATATCAGAAACTTGGTCTGCATAAAGAAAGGAGGGCCAGGTGCAGTGGCTCACACCTGTAATCCCAGCACTTTGGGAGGACAACGTGGTTAGATCACTGGAGGCCAGGAGTTCGAGACCAGCCTGAGCAACATGGTGAAACCCTGTCTCTTCTAGAAATACAAAAATGAGCTGGGCATGGTGGTGGGCACTTGTAATCCCAGCTACTCGGGAGGCTGAGGCAGGAGAATTGCTTGAATCCAGGAGGTTGAGGTTGCAGTGAGCCGAGATCACGTCACTGCATTTTAGCCTGGGAGAGAGAGTGAGACTCCATCTCAAAAAAAAAAAAAAAAGAAGAAAGAAAGATCTACACAAAAAGAAAGAATAAATGGTGGTAAACTGAGATGGAAAATTTAGAAAAACATAATTTACATACTACTATGCTTGATAAAATGATTGGCTTATGATATTTGTTGAATAATAACTTCAGGCTAGCAATAATATATTTAGTACTACATGAAGAAAATTATTTCACATTATTGTCTTGCTATGAGTAAATACACATGGTTTTAATTGTTTTCCAGAAAATGGCAATTTTGATGACTAGTAACGATGTAGTAAAAGCAAAGATTTCCTATTACTTGCTATGGCCTAAAGGTCCTAATGACAATTGGTGGAAAGCAGTTCCTTTGAACCCCATTTTGTTGAGAACTAATGCTTACAGGAAAATTTCTCTTAGATGTAGTAAAATTCTTTTCAAATATTGAAATGAAATCACAGAGCCATAAGTTTTCAGTAAGCCTGTTTTCATTGTATATGTAACACTGTTGAACAATTGAGAAATATGCTAAAGTATGCATTTATATATTTCACGTATGATGATGCAACTGAATTACATCAAGTTCAGGGACTTACATCAAGTTCAGTGACTATCAAAAAGATTATAATCATGTAAAAAAGAACATTTTGATTATATATCTGTAATTTCTACAATCCTATCTTCTGTAGTAGGACTACATGTCATATTTCAGGCATTCCCCCTCCTCATCAGATTTCCATTGATGAAGTAATATTCCAACAAAATGAACCAATGATTAGCTCTAGTGATAGCAGTATGAACCACAGGTTAGAAGTGAAAATGACACTCAAAGTATTTTGCTAGATATGCGTGGCAGGTGTTTGGCTTGAATAGCTTTAATCTCCTTTGACAAAAAGAAATGCTCTTCATCCAGCAAGCTGAATTTACCTTGGTTAAGATTCACCTTCAGTAAGCTGCAGACAAGAGAACAGAGAAAATGCCTGAAGACAAGCACACCAGAAGCACATTCATTTCATGGGTGCCTCCTAATTATTGACTCGTCACCATCTTATGTATCCACAGATTGAAAGATGTGTAGAAATGATAACAAAGCAAAATGATCAGAGTAATGTAAGTAAAGGGCAGTCTTGCAATTCTGTTTCTCTCTGCTTGTGATTCTAATTAGTTCCCAGGGACACTACACTAAAAATGCAGCCATTTGTTTCTCCATCTATGTGTGGCACGAGGGTACAAACACAAGTATTGCGCTCAGAGAAGATCCCTGAAGAGCAGCTGCAGGCGACACATTCTAAAAAGAAACAATATTTTAAAGCTATCATATAGGAAAAAATGTTAAGTAAAGTTTTCAAACAGATAAAAACACAGTATCCTGTTCTGTCAGAAAATGCATGAGTAACATTTCATTTTATGGTGTTAAACAAAAAGTATATAATGAAAGAGAATACAAATTAATAATTCTTATTAGGAGATTTGTATTCTTTACTGAGGAAGATTATGTAGCTATCTATCTATGAATCATCTATCTATCTATGAATCATCTATCTATCTATCATCCATTTATCTATTCTGTGAATACCCCACTATACATTTTAGGTGACTTGAAATTAGAACCCCTAAAATAATTAGCACAGAAAAAGAGAACAAATGATAGAAATTGAAGGCAAGGAATTATGTCAAGAAGCAGACTAGCCAAAGAAAACCTATAATAATAGCTGCTATAAAATCGATGGAAAGTACATTTGAGTGCTGCACTTTAAGAAGCAAACTATACATAACAAAAAGGAAACAAACAAAAAACTTCTAGAATATTTCAGACCATTTATTCATGCAAATTTCCAGCAAAAGTATCTCTACTTTATAACCTGTCTGATGACATTATTTTATTACATATAGCTCTGTTAGCTCAGAAGGAGGTTGAAATACATATCTGAAATAGTTCTGTGAAAGTGGTTATAATACAAAGTAGAGTTAATCAGTAAGCTTAGTTTACTGTATAAAGGAACCTAAATTTACCAACTGATTATGTATCAACAATGAAGAAATATTGATTTCTTGTTCTATACATTTTCTGACAAGCAAATATTTCTAATAAACATATATTTCAAGCTCTGACATTGAATCATTCAAATAATCTAGAGTATAACAAAGTCATGGACTGACACAAAATTTAAAAACCTATCTATATCCATCTCCCACTCTCTTTGTATATAAATATAGCCTGTGTATATGTGTAGATAGAATCTATCTATCTATCTATCTATCTATCTATCTATCTATCTATCTATCTATCTATCTTGCACTAAATCCTATAATCACCATCTAAGGGAAAATAAACTTCAATATTATTGAGACAAAAGGACATGAAATACAAATGTTCTCCTCGCTTTCAAATACATGTATTTCTTGGGTCTTAAATTTTCTTGTGCTGGAAAGGAAAGCAAATAGTTTAAACCACAGAAAAATAATTCTGAAAATAGTAGAAATTTAAATATGTTTTTGTGCCCATAAATGCTAGAAGAATTATGAAACATTCAGGCTATTATAGATAAACTCATTTCCCCAAATCATGAGTATATTTGTGCCATGAATAGATTGCAAAATTGCTTTTTCTGAAATTCAACTTTGTAAGACTTACAAGCTAACAGTAACACCAAGACTGGTATAAATGTATTACTAAATGCTCAAGAAAAATATAATTCCCAGATTCTATCACATAAATGGAGGACTATTGATTTAAGCTTCCAGATATTTTCTTTTCTTGAACCTATGATGTACTATTGAGAATCTATTTGGATCCACAGGAGAGGAGTGAAAGTTTGTGTTTAATACTTGAAGTATACTGATTCTGAAGCTCATTTCTGTAGGAAATTTATGCAAATTTAATAGATTACAGAACTAGTTCACAATGAGCTTAATAATTTTCTGGTTTCATGATTAGATGATAGTTTGAAGGACAAAATGGATTTTGTCATTTATAGGCTATTATTGAGGTACCACTATTTTACCCATGATATTGGCCAATGATTCCACTTATCTGATAAATTGAAAGGCATAGAAAACAGGCATTTTAATATACTAATCATGAGAGAATAAACTATAAAGACCTTCCTCAATCTTAAAAATGTGAATCAAGGTTTCTAGATTCATATTCAAGTTGATAATGTAACCTTTCCTTCCATGGCCCTCTCCAAAAACTAGTGTAGGAATTGAAAACTATGCTATGATAACAGTGAAGAGAATGATAGGGGTGCCTATATGCACATGATAAATTTTTTCAAATAACTTGAAAACAGAGCAGATAGAAGTGGGCTGACAGATGATTAAACTGACCAAAGGAACCCTTAAGAGTTGGAGATTCTAAATGGGAAGGACCACAGAGGCTGGCCATGAAAAACCTGGCTGCAGACAGGAGACTCAGCTAATGCTTTGCACATAAAAAGTCTCTCCACACCTCACCTGCATGCAGAATCCCACAGACAGATCTCCTTTTACTACTTCTTCCACTGCTCTCTGTCTCTGTCTCTCTCTCTTACACACACACACACACACACACACACACACACACACACACTGTTCTGTGTACAAATAGAATGAACTGCATGGTAAGAACTATAATGAGCAGTATGTCTGGTGTATGAATAGGTATCCCGGAAATAAACTTCAGGTGTTCAAATATTTAGCTCCCTCCATAGTAGTAACCAGATTCGTGCACACTCAGTCACCCATGTTGCCAGGTGTGCCAGACAACACAGCCTGCCCATGTAAGTTGACTTCCCAGTCCATCTGGCAATTGCTCCATTGTGTGGTGATGAACACTCAAGGCTTACTAGTCAATGGAGGACAGTCTAGAGCACAGCAGAAGAAAAGAGGGATCTAAGAGCAAGACCAAGTGCACAGAGAGACACATAGTTCTGGGGGAAGCAGAGAGGTCGTGCAAAGTCACTTTTTAGAGTGTCTGGTATCTTCAGAGAGTGACAAAAAGCTGTTTTAGCCTTATTAGAATAAAAGGGTAGTATACAAAATGGAGAGCTGGAGAATGCAAAATGACTGTTAGGCACTAGAAATGTGCTGAAATAAACAATTCAGATATTTGGAAGTTAATATTGTAAAAATAATCCTGAGCACAGTAAGGGATTAAAATTTTAAGATAACTGATGAGAAACACAAAGCAATAATCAAGTAAATTTTCTGCTAATGGAAATCCCCAAAATAAAAGGGAAACACAAGAAGAAATGATCAAATAATTAAAATAGATTTTCTAGGAAAGAAACGGACACTAGCTTTAGATTTAAATGTTTTACTGAGTAAAAAGCAGTCTGAATGAAAATGACCCATATGTAGACACATCCTTATATTATTCCACAATTCCTATAGTAAGAAGAGTGCTCTAAAATTTTCCCAGATGAAAAAACAAAATAGAAATAAAGGACTGACATTTAGATCAACATCAGACTTCTCTTCAGCAAGATTGTCAGAGGGCTTTGACACTGACTGCAACGTGGTCAGTATTCTGAGGGAAAACTATATTCAACGTGAAATTCAGTATTTAGATAAACTACCAATCAAGTGATGAACACAAAATAAAGATATTCCAGACTAGGGAATCAGAAAAATCACAAATTCACTTTTATTGGTTAATTACCTGATGACATAACAGTTAAAGAGTAAGTCAGGAAAAATGAAAATACAGGCTCCACAAAATAGTGGCTCTAACTCAGGAGAGTGGCCAATTTCAGCCACTGGTTAACAGTAATTAAACCAAGTAGGAAACAAGCACTCTAGAGAGAGCAGAAGAAAAGAGAGATCTAAGAGGAATGACACCACAGATTCCATGCAAATGAAAGAATAGCATACCCAGAGGTTTTCAAACTATGGCTCATTGGCCAAATTTGTCTCATCTTTTGTTTTTGTAAATCAAGTTTTATTAGAATACAGCCACACTCAATCATTTACATATAGTCTCTGGCTACTTTTGTCAACACAGCAACAGAGTTGAGTAGTAGCAACAGAGACTGAATGTCTTGCAACGGCTACAATGATTTACTATCTGCTCTCTATACAGGAAAAATTTGCCAACTCCTGATGTTGCCGCTGAAGAATTGAAGGGTACAATAAAGTCACAGAGTTCAATAAAAAAGAGGGCAGTTAAACACTCCAGGAAATTTTTTAAAAAGCTGAATGCGCAGCAATGAGTCAACATGTCTAAACAGGAGGCAGGACCTTAAAGAAGAACAATGGAATGATCCTATTTGATAGGTAGGATGCATAGTAACCAGAAGTTATTAGGGATATAATGAAGAATATCTATGTCTCATTTTTTCAAGATAAAAAGATGGAATGAAGTAAATATTGTTGAAAAGTGAAAGAGGAAGAAAATAATAAATAAAGGAAACCAAGGCAAGTGTTACTTGAAAGATGTGGTTCACATAAAAAGCATACTAACACTGTCCTACTTTAGAGTGTATGAATGTAGAGTACATGGACATATGGGTGTTGATGTTGGTACCGTGGAGGGGGAATGTGACCTTAGCTTATTTGTTGCCTGCTTCTGCATTGAGTATATTATGTCATTATAAAATTAATGCCACTATTGCCTTGTAACATTGAGAATCAACCTACAGAAAAAACATTAAAAACTTCATCGTAGTGAGGGAAAAGAATGGAAGTGTATACACATTCAACAACATAAAAGCCTGTCAAACAAGGGGTATGAGGTGCTGACCGTTTAGACTGTATCATGCATGTGAGCACAAGTGGAAGGCGTTCTTAACTCTTTTCACAATGTCAGGCATGTCCTTATCTAGCACAAAGGAGCAAATGAATTTCCTCATTGAACACCAGTGTATTTCCCTTGATATAAACCAGTAAATTTTTCTAATTCCTCAGAAGATGGACTTACTGTGCCACATTATGTCCAAGTTAAACACACACACACACACACACACACTTACACATACTCACTCTTCAGAGTAGTTTTTTTAAATTAATCTTTGCTGCATCTAAATGCCTAATATAGTACTTTGCATTGTATTTTGTTTATATTTATGATATTAAATTTTTACTTAAATAGCTTTTAAAACTCCCCAAAACAGAGTATATTTCTGGATACTTACCTAGGCTGAATCTGTAGAATGAGCTTCACCCAAATTGAAGCTAGTAAGAATGTTTTTTCTTAAGAATCAAGTACCCTATTCTTGGAAACTAAATGTTCTTGTAAATAAAGTGAGCTGCCTTTTATTCTTAATATTCCTGCTGACTAGAGGCAGAAACAATAAAATGATTGCAACCTGCGAATCAATACAAGGCCATTCATAGCTGTGTTGACAACCATGAAGCACATGCTTCACTGTGAATAGACAGATCTACAGAGGCTGAGGAGTTGAAAGACTGTGTGTGAAGGACGTGTAGCACACATGCACTCAGAAAGGTTCTTTCAAGCATACTGTGCACTGACTTAGCAATCCACTGGCAGAGTGGTAATGAAAACATAGGAAACATGTGATGACCGTTTCACCAACTTCTCAATATGTCAGGGAATAAACCCAAGTGTTAAAGAAATACTCCAAGGCAATAGTATGGATAAGAAATAATTTACCACTTTAATTTTTCCACATCTGTTAATCTTCCATGATTCTAATAAAAATATGAAATACATTATTATCCTATTGGGTATATGAGCAAAAGTAACAGTCACTAATTGGAGACAGAGCTAGGAATAGAATAACGTCTTGATCCTATTTCGTTTCCATCATACCACACTGAAATCCTGCAGCAAAAAGCTCTTTGTTTAGTAAGATTGAATTCCAAAATAAACTGCATTATCAGAGGTAGAAATAACATAGGAAGCAATTAGAAATGATAGGGCTTTGCCCCATTTGATCTCTTTACTTTCTCGGGTTAATCCTAATAGCCAAGGTGGGAAATACAAATCCCCCTATCCTTCAGTAGAGTAACATGGCACTTTTTAGAAATTCATTATCTGTGTGCCAACCATTAAGTAACAACCTCTGAGCTTTTGTTTCTCTGTCAAATATGTATAACAGTAATCCTCACCTTGCAGGTAATCATTAGCAATCGAATATCTATAAAACGCACAGAGGACAATCAATCTAGATGGCAAAACTCAGAAAACATCCTTTTGGCAGGCCCACACCAACCCATGCAAAATCGATACATACCCTTCTCCTCTCTCAACCCTAAAATTATTTGTCTGAGTTAATATCATCCTTTCCAGATTCTATCGTCACCAATCCAGTATTGAGTAGAGCAACACTTCACAAAAACTCACCTGCACCAAAGATATTCTTATTAAAATGAATCATTGTTTCTTGAAAATTTCATTAATACAGCAGTTTCATGTAAAATTTATAATATAGCAACATTAGCTTTTGACACAAATAAATGCAGGTCTGACTCCACATTATATAAAGTTCCAAGGTCAGGGCGTAAATGAAAGGAAAGATAAGTGTTTCCAGCACACCATGTCTCCTAGTAATATGCTTTTTAAAATGTCAATATTATGAGTAAGTCCTTACCCTTTGCCTAGAGAAAATGACTTTCATGCCAGTAATGAAGAGAATCACTTGTGCTATGTTGAGTGATTCTTAATGATCAATAACAATACTTACCACTTATGTAGCAATTTTCATCTTCAAACCACTTTACTAGTATTGAACAAATTCAAGATGCTATCATTTTATCTCAAGAAAATCCATGAGATGGGAAGTTGTAGCTTACTTTGACATCCAAGATTCCAGGACGTGAATTGTGGAAGCAAGTATTTTGCACAAATCATGGGGTGCCAGACCATTTTAGGCAGCTAGAGAGATTATATCAATAATTTTATTGTTTATAAAAGTAACAGATCTCTACTGTGCTGTCAAAAATGTGAGAATATGCTGAAATATGAAGAAGAAAAATTACATAAATTACCCTTAATCCCATTATGCATCAGTAGACATCTGTATAATAGTAGTGTCTTCCTGTTTTTGAATGCATTATGTGTTACATTTATGGCATATATATTAGTTTGTTTTCACACTGCTATCAAAAATCACCTGAGACTAGGTACTTTAAAAAGGAAAGAGGTTTGATTGACTCACAATCCTGCATGGCTGGGGAGGCCTCAGGAAACTTACAATCATGGCAGAGGGTGAAGGGGAAGCAAGGCATGTCTCATGTGGCAGTAAGAGGAATGAGAAAGAGGGAAACCACCACATACTTTTAAACCATCAGATCTTGTGAGAACTCACTATCACAAAACCAGCATGGGGGAAACTGAGCCCATAAGCAAATCACCTCCAATCAGGTCCCTCCTTTAACACCTGGGGATTACAATTTGAAATGAGATTTCAGTGGGGACGCAGAACCTAACCATATCAGCATGTGAGTTTCTTTTTGTAGTTTATTTTAAGGACAGTGTATTTGTCTGTTCTCACGCTGCTAATTATGACATACCTGAGACTGGGTAATTTATAAAGAAAGTGGGTTTTATGGACTCACAGTTCTACATGGCTGGAAGGCCTCACAGGCATGGCAGAAGGTGAAGGAGGATGGTGGCAGGCAAGAGCGCATATGTAAGAGAACTGCCCTTTATAAAGCCACCAGATCTCATGTGGCTTATTCATTCACGAGAACAGTCCGGGAAAACCCACCCCAATGATTCAATTACCTCCCACTGGGTCCCCCCCCACAACATATGGGCATTATGGGAGCGACCTTTCAAGACGAGATTTGTCTGTCAGTCTATATTCTTTGTAAATATGATCATAATAAATATCTGATTTGCTGCCCTGACTTTTCACTTAGAAATAAGTATGGACACGTTAAAAATTTTTCAAAATGATCATTAATATCCATCTGATATTCTGTTGTATGAATGCATTAAAATTTACTTTGCCATTTTTCACTTAGACATCTCAGTAGTTTTCCTTTTCCTTTCGCTACTATATATAACAGCATTGAATATCTTTTCACACATTTTCTGCCTTATTTACTGACTAGCAATGTGTCTGTCAGCATGTCACATTCTCCCATCTGCGTTCTTCCTCCTCCCCACAATTTAGGTTCACTATTAGAGACTGCAGGGTCATGAATCAGAGATTTAAAAACATGGGGCTAGGTGCGGTGGCTCATGCTTATAATCCCAGCACTTTGGGAGGCCAAGGTGGGTGGATCACGAGGTCAAGAGATGGAGACCATCCTGGCCAACGTGGTGAAACCCTGTCTCTGCTAAAAAATCAAAAATTAGCTGAGCGTGGTGGTGTGTGCCTGTAGTCCCAGCTACTTGGGAGACTGAGGCAGGAGAATCGTTTGAACCCGGGAGGCAGAGGTTTTAGTGAGCCAAGATCTTGCCACTGCACTCCAGCCTGGGGACAGAGCAAGACTCTGTCACACACAAACACATGGGTACTGTCTCATAATTCTTGAAAAGTGCTTTGGTAGCAGACTTCAGAGACTGTGACTGCTGTGGGCCCTAGTTGAGAAATTGGGAGGTATAGTGCCAGGAGAAAAGACTGCTAAAGGTATTCAAATAAGGGAATATCGTGACCAAATTGTGCTTTAGAAAACAAGAAACACTCTTAAAGCAGTTTTGAAGGATTTTGTTTTTGTTTAGTTTTGATGGAGGAAGGTGTCCTTTGGAACTAAGGAATGGTGTAACCTATTATAATCCTCCAGGAGGTAAGATGAGAATGTGGCTGTACATAACACAAATACAGAAGCCATCTAGGATGTTCTCTATCTGTTTAAGGACAGTGGAAGCCTAGTGTGGATCATTTGCCTTGTAGATTGTCCACTCTGACAATGCCTCAAAGCTGGTGGTTTTGGGCTTCATCACGACCATGAATGCTGGTCCTGCTCCTTCCCTGCTGTCAGTATGTGCATACAGAAGTTCAGTGCATTTCAATTTTTTGTTCAACCAAATATATATAGAAAGATTTAGAGCCGGGCATGGTGGCTCACGCCTGCAATCCCAGCACTTTGGGAGGCCGAGGCGGGTGGATCACGAGGTCAGGAGATGGAGACCATCCTGGCTAACACGGTGAAACCCCGTCTCTACTAAAAAGACAAAAAATTAGCCGGGCGTGGTGGTGCGCGCTTGTAGTCCCAGCTACTCGGAGGCTGAGACAGGAGAATGGCGTGAACCCGGGGGGCGGAACTTGCAGTGAGCCGAGATCGCGCCACTGCACTCCAGCCTGGGACTCAGTCTCAAAAAAAAAAAAAAAAAAAAAAAAAAAGAAAAGAAAGAAAGATTTAAATAAATAATCACAGATGAACATGAACAATCCTAGAAGGAAATTTAAAGCTTAGATTTAGGATTTTAGATTATTAACCTTCGAGATAACGTTAACTAATACTCCTCTTGCACTGTAGTTACCTTACCTCAATATACAGAGGTTCAAACCCTGGTGATTTAATTATGGAAAATCAATGTTCATGAGTAAGTAAGCTCTTAAAATCCTTTACTTTGTCTCCATTCTGACTTTAAGTAACATTAACAAAACAGTCTTGCATTTTACCAATAGTTACTTTGTAAAGCAAGGTCTTCATACGGAATTATAGTGGAATTTAAGTTATTAATGTAGACATGAAACACATTATATCATAATTGACTAAGAGGTGAATACTGGTATTTTGTAAAACATGCCAAAGCATTAATATCCTAGTCAAGACTCTCACAATGTACAGAAGGAAACTTTGTTACTTGCTTAAGGATGTCTTTTAACACATTTATGACTAGTAACTACTTCTTTAGTTTCACAACTTATATTTTTTAAATTGCTAGTCTAATTTTATTTTTACTTTTTATGATTGTTGGTTTTGTTTTTATTGATCCATAATAATTGTACATATTTTTGGGATAGAGAGGATATTTTAGCAATGTATATAATATATAATGATCAAATTAGGCCATCTAGGCATTGTAAGTATGTACACATGGTGCTCTTCTATATATTCTTAAATTCTATGTAACATTTACACTGAACGAGACAGTTTATTGTTTGTCTTTACTCAGCCACCATCATCCTTCTTTCACTCACAATCATGTCTCCACAGCAGTGCCCACTAACTTGGCAGCAAAACTGTATTTGTATGTCAACTTTTATCTGACTCTACCACTGTCAACCAGAAATCCAGATGCTTTTCTTTTCGTTTGCTTTCAAAGTCACCTCTCAGTGACTGTGTTGCTGCATATTCAAGCACTAAGGGCAAAGGTAGAATTTTAAGGGGGGAAAAATGCTATCATTCAAAGGCAATCGCAGGGCCAGGAATTCTACATCAGTATTTTTTCCTTTTTTTTTTTTGGTATGAGTCAAGATATAGCTAGCAACTCAAAGTGCACATACTGTAAACAGCATTAAGTCAGATTCTAGCATAGTAAGCGGTCTGTAGGTACAGCAGGAACAGTCTGGCATTAGAGTTAGTGAGGATACAATATAGTGAGAATAAACTCACTAGTAAGTCATTGAATGGTAACCAAAAATAATGATGAAAATGGCTGTACATTTTATATCAAGACTAGACTTTCAACTTTATAGCAAAACTGAACTGAATTTCAGATAGTAAAGTGAGTTTACAGACTTCACATCATAGCAGAAAACCAAAGAGTTTTAAGTTACTCAGAAAGAGTCTGGGCATGGTGGCTCACCCCTGTAATCCCAGCACTTTGGGAGGCCAGGGCGTGCAGATCACATGAGGTCAGGAATTGGAGACTAGCCTGGCCAACATGGTGAAACCCCGTCTCTTATTAAAAATACAAAAATTAACTGGGCATGGTGTTACATACCTGTAATCCCAGCTACTTGGGAGGCTGACACAGGAGAATCGCCTGAACCTGGAAGGCGGAGGTTGAAGTAAATCAACATCCTGCCACTGTACTCCAGCCTGGGTGACAGAATAAGATTCCATCTCAAAACAACCAACCAACCAACCAACCTACCAACCGACCGACCGACCAACCAACCAACCAACCACACAAACAAACAATTCAGAAAGAGTTCACCATGCCTGTGTTGTTAACAGCTGGAAAGGTGATGACTAGTTTATTTTACAATGAAAATCTAGATACCCATGTACTATCATAATTATCTTTAATTGGGAATATCTTCATATAACATAAAATTCATTTTAATCATTTTAGGTGTACCATTCAATGGTTTTTAGTATATTGCCAATGTTGGGCAACCATTACCACCATCTAATTCCAGAACATTTCAGTCACTTCCCCCAAAAAACCCTGTACTAATTAGTATTTATTTTTTATTATCTCCTTCACATGAGCTCTGGAAACCACTAATCTATTTTCTGTTTCTGTGGATTTATCCATTGTGGAAATATCATACAATGGAATCATAAAATACGTGGCTTTTTGTGTCTGACTTCTTTCACTTAATGTGGTTTCAAGGTTAATCCATGTTATAGCAGGTATCAATACTTCATTCCTTTTTATGGGCAAATGATGTTCTATTCTGTGGATATACCACATTTTATTTATTCACCCACCAGTTGATGAACAATTTGAGTGGTTTCCTCGTTAGGGTCATTACAAATAATGCTGCTATAGAACATTCTTGGACAAGGTTTTGTGTGAACATCTGTTTTCCATTTTCTTGGGTATATACCTAGGAGTGAAATTGCTGGGTTATATCGTATTTCCATTTTTTTAAAACTATTTTTATACTTTAAGTTCTAGGGTACATGTGCATAACGTGCAGGTTTGTTACATATGTATACTTGTGCCATGTTGGTGTGCTGCACCCATCAACT
>NW_012123154.1:6817762-6846156 GCF_000951035.1 Colobus angolensis palliatus | reverse complement strand
AAGTCCTTGCCCATGCCTATGTCCTCAATGGTATTACCTAGGTTTTCTTCTAGGGTTTTTATAGTATTAGGTCTAACATTTAAGTCTCTAATCCATCTTGAATTAATTTTCATATAAGGAGTAAGGAAAGGATCCAGTTTCAGCTTTCTACTTATGGCTAGCCCGTATTTCCCTTTTTAACTCAGAAATTTCCAAGCAGGTTTTTATAAAGTTACAAGTCAATGAGCAACATAGAAGGATCCAATCCCCATTCCTCAACAATACCTGTTAGTTATAATTTTTTTGCTTTTTATTATAACCATTCCAGTGGGTGTGAAGTGATTTCTAATTGTGGTTTTGATTTGCATTTCCCTAATGACTGATGATGTTAGGCCTTGTCTGTGTGGTTATCAGCCATTTGTACATATTCTTTGGAGAAATGTCTATTCAAATCCTTACTCATTTTTTAACCAGATTTTTTTTTTCTTTTAGCTGACACTTTTTTATTGCAGTAAAATGCACATAACATGCAATTTTACCATTTTAACAGTTTTAACATGTATGATTCAGTTGCATTAAGTACATTTACGATGTCATATAATCATCACAACTGTTTCCAGAACTTTAATATCATCCCAAATGAAAGTTCTAGTATAGTCCTCATGGAGTCTTTATGATTGACCTGTTCTAGGCAGCTCATGTAAGTAGCATCATACAATATGTAAACTTTTGTCGCTGAATTATTTCATTTAGCATAATGCTTTCGTTAATGTTGTAGCATATATTAGTACTTCATTCTCTTTTGTGGAATGCATAATATTTCATTGTATGGGTATACCACATTTGTTTATCTATTCAATAGACATTTTAGTTTTTCACTAAACAAAAAAAAGTCCTGTCTTTGTGGAGAGGTTCTCTTTATGTGGAGGCATGCCTTTAACACTCAGTCAAGTGGTTTACTGCATTCCCTTTCTGCTTGATCAGTTTCAACATCAGCCAGAGGTGAGAGTTTAAGATCTTCTCAAATCTTTCCTGATGATATGTACAACCCTATGCATGCAAACTTCTAGATTCCCAAAAATGCATCCGACCTTTTCAAAGCACTTATTCCCAAACATATCTCACTCCCTAGCCTTTTCTCTCAAGATTTCAGTTAGTCTGTTGTTTGCCCATATTCATTGCCCTAGGCATCAGTAACTAAGCCATTTCCCTGTAAATGTTTTTAACAAATGTCCATGGGTAACACCATAGCAAAATACAGTTTCAGTCAAGCGACATAAAAATCAGCCCTTTGATTGGGTTTTCCAGAGGGTGACTAGATAGATGAACTAAAGACAGTTTGCAAATTGGGTCTGCTCTGCTTCTTCTGGCACCAGTACCATAAAGATGGGCTATTAATTTCATGGCTTTCATTGAGCTGAGGAGTGGTAGATGAGAATACAGTATGTGAAAACACTAAATGTTCACTATTCTTATTGAGATTCTGCTGGTTTTCTTAATGAGCTCTCCCCAGGTTGCTGCAAACTTTTCATTAGTCTCCAAAGTTGCAACGGTTTGATTCTGAATTTCTTTTTTTATTATTATACCTTAAGTACTGGGATACATGTGCAGAATGTGCAGGTTTGTTACATAGGTATACACGTGCCATGGTGGTTTGCTGCACCCATCAACTTGTCATCTACATTAGGTATTTCTCCTTGCTATCCCTCCACTAGTCCCCCACCTCCAGATAGGCCCCAATGTGTGATGCCCCTCCCTGTGTCCATGTGTTCTCCTTGTTCAACTCCCACTTATGAATGAGAACATGTGGTGTTTGGTTTTCTGTTTCTGTGTTAGTTTGCTGAGAATGATAGCTTCCAACTTCATCCATGTCCCTGCAAAGGACATGGACTCATCCTTTTTATGGCTGCATAGTATTCCATGGTCCAGTCTATTATTGATGGGAATTTGGGTTGGTTCCAAGTCATTGCTGTTTTGAATAGTGTGCAATAAACAAACATGTGCATGTGTCTTTATAGTAGCATGATTTATATTCCTTTGGGTATATACCCAGTAATGGGATTGCTGGGTCAAATGGTATTTCTGGTTCTAGATCCTCAAGGAATTGCCACACTGTCTTCCACAATGGTTGAACCAATTTACACTCCCACCAACAGTGTAAAAGTGTTCCTATTTGCCCACATCCTCACCAGCATCTGTTGTTTCCTGACATTTTAATGAATGCCATTCCAACTGGTGTGAGATGGTATGCCATTATGGTTTTGATTTGCATTTCTCTAGTGACCAGTGATGATGAGCTTTTTTCATATGTTTGTTGGATACATAAATGCCTTCTTTTGAGAAGTGTCTGTTCATATCCTTCACCCACTTTTTGGTGGGGTTATTTGTTTTCTTGTAAATTTGTTCAAGTTCCTTTTAGATTCTGGATATTAGCCGTTTGTCAGATAGATATATTGCAAATTTTTTTCCCATTCTGTAGGTTGCCTGTTCACTCTGATGATAGTTTCTTTTTCTGTGCAGAAGCTCTTTAGTTTAACTAGATCCCATTTGTCAATTTTGGCTTTTGTTGCCATTGCTTTTGGTGTTTTAGTCATGAAGTCTTTGCCCATGCCTATGTCCTTAATGCTATTTCCTAGGTTTTCTTCTAGGGTTTTTATGCTTTTAGGTCTTACATCTTAATTCATCTTTAGTTAATTTTTGTATAAAGTGTAAGGAAGGGTTCCAGTTTCAGTTTTCTGCATAAGACTAGCCAGTTTTCCCAACACCATTTGTTAATTAGGGAATCTTTCCCCATTGTTTGTTTTTGTTAGGTTTGTCAGAGATCAGATGGTTGTAGGTGTGTAGCATTATATCTAAGGCCTCTGTTTTGTTCCATTGGGGTATATATATGTTTTGGTACCAGTACCATGCTATTTTGGTTATTGGAGTCTTGTAGTATAGTTTGAAGTCAGGTAGCTTGATGCCTCCAGCTTTGTTCTTTTTGCTTAGGATTGTCTTGGCTATACAGGCCCTTTTTTGATTCCATATGAAATTTAAAGTAGTTTTTTCTAATTTTGTGAGGAAAGTCGATGGTAGCTTGTTGGGGATAACATTGAATCTATAAATTACTCTGGACAGTATGGCTATTCAGTGAACTGTATCAATATTTTATAAGTAACAGTCACTCTTTCCAGTAGCTAATATTCAAACAAATAATTTTACAAATGATTAAGGCACATTATTATTTTTACTATCAATAATAATGACTAAGACATATGTCATTATTATATATGCAATGGTTTATAATGATTCAATTACACTTATTTCAAACAAAGCATTTTCAAACTCACAGGGTTGTCATTTGTATTTTTACCTTTTTAAAATCCTTCTTGCCTTACTTTAAACATATTACTACAGTTCTAATTGACTCACTTAATCCCCTGTTACTTAGCATCTCTCAGACACTTGAGATGTAGAAATATACTCTTTATGACATTAATTGAAATGATTCTCAGATTGGGTAGATTGATTGTTTAAAATCCATAGAATAAAACTTTGGTACAAAATGCTTTCATAGAAATGTGATGCAAATTAAACACACACGAACTGAACTGAAGTGAAAAGAATGGAAAAAAAAAAAAACAACTGTACAAATCCTGGAGTCTTCCACACTCGAAGTTTCTTCTCTACCACCACCTCCTATGTTTCTATGATCTCTAGAGAGAGCTATGAAGAGTAAAAGGAAGTAACATCTGAAGTACAGCAAATAGACGTTGTCTTTTCATCTCTTTATTCACTTATGTACCTTTTATATAAGCTAACAATTTACTTACTTTTTACCTTTAGTCTGCTGAGGTCAGAGGTTATCTAGAGTTCACAGTAAAGGTGAGGATATGGGGACATCAATCATTTAAAAAATTATTGACTTTTAAAGGCTGGGACTATAAGGGCAGTATATATGTCTTCAGGACCACCCTGGATGATGGCCAATAGCTTCAAAGATCTTCCAGATCACTGCAATGCATGGTGAGCGCGGTTAATAAGACAGTAAAACTGACCCTCAGTGTTTGCAGGTTTCATATTTGTGAGTTTTTCTACTTGCTGTATTTTATTTGCAATAGCAGAATCAATACTTGCAGTTATTTCGGGGTGATTTACGAACACGTATAGATATAGAGTGGCAAAATTTAAGTCATCCAATAGGTATGTACCATACATGTACATGCACCATGCTGTAAACTGTATAGTAAACAAGTGTCTTCTTAAAAGTCTATTTAATGAGATATTTTTCACATTTTTTGATTTCTCTTGGCAAGTTTGCTGTTTAAAATGGCCCCCAAGCATAGTGGTTTATTGTTATCTATTGTTTCTAAGTACAAGAAAGTTGTGATATGCTTATGGAGGACATTTGTATAATAAATAAGCTTTGTTCAAGTGTGAGTTATAGTGTTGTTGGCTGTGAGTTCAACATTAATGAATCAACAATATGCATTAAGTAAGGTTTCTTTAAAGAGAAGAGCACATAAAACAAAGTTATATATTGCTGGGTTGCACAAGACATTGTGACCAGAATCTTAGGGAACCTATCCTTGTACTTCCATTAGGAGTAATCATTTAGTATTCTTTAATGCAATGTTTGTGGTAACTTTATACAACCCAATTATTATGAATAATAATAATTTACTATATTTAACAATATAAAAGATATTTATGTTATTTTTATGCCAGTCAAAAATTTTAACATATTGCTCACACATATAATTTTTCCTTTTCCCAACTTCTATAAAAGGGGTTCCTGCTTTAAGATTTTCTGAAATTGCTAAGAGTGTACATAAATCTAAATGTATAGATGCTGATCCAAAGCACCAAGTCTTTTCATTTGTATCAGTGTATAATTTTTTTATGTATCCAAAAAGTGTAATAAATGTCTCTTTTCCTGATAAATTTAATGCCATAAAAACAATTTTTAATGTCAATGTGTAAAATATTTAAAAGTAAATTTAATTCTTTTAAGGTTTCACTGTCTCACTGCAACTAGAAAAACTTCCAGTTTCAATAATGTTTTAGGAATTAGTCTAGGCACTGACAGAGATTTAAAAACTGAGAACATCAGCATTGTCTTAATAGAGCTTAGAAATCTAATAGTGGTAGAAATTTAAGTCCTTTAAAAATTACTACAAATTAGAGGAGAGAAATGACATTAGAATAATGTAACCAAGTGCTATAATGGACCAAAGACAAAGATAAAATGAAAATTTCATTAGTTTTGTCTACAGGTTTCAAATAAATGGGAAGAACTGAGAGAGAAATATTTTAAAAATTCCCTTTTAAAGACCAACTGCTGAGGACAAGCAGTAAAGCAGAGGAGAAAGAGAAACATCGACCAGTGAAGAATGAGGGGATGAAGAATATTAACAAAGAGTTGCTAACTTTAGTTAGTTGTCCAGTCAACCCGGACATTGGACATTATTGTAAGAATTTAAAATGCCTACTGTATCCATTCATTATTTCATTTCTTTATTCAGTATATGTTGAGTACCTTTTCAGTGTCCCGTGTGATTCAAAGTGTCAGAGGTAAATGGATGAATGCAAGGAAACTGGATACTTGTTCTCATGAAGCATGCACCTCTAAAAATTAAGAGAAAGACAAAGACATAGTATACATGTGCAGATATGTGAATTTTATATGTATATATAATTTCTGAAATACTTGAAGAAAAATTAATTTAATCACATTTGCTAATAAGTATAGATTTTATAATGTTAAGAGAGAATGAGGTGGCAGGGAGAGAGAGAGAGAGAGAGAGAGAGAGACTAAGAGATAAAGTTCCAAGAATCAGCAAAAAATATCTAAAATCTAAGAGAAAGAGTTGATCCTCTGCCAGTGCCATGATTATGCTCAAACTGCTTGAATACTCCTCGGTTATCCAGAGAGAACTTGCTCATATCTAAGAAACATTGTGAATGCAAAAAAGATAATTCTACATTTAGCTTTCATCCTTGTTTTCTATCTCCAACTATATCAGTTCTTCTTGCTAGACAAAAAATTACTCAATTCCCACCAATAGAGCCATAAAAATTCTTTTCTGTTGGGTTCCTTAATATTTAAGTGTGTACTAATTTAATCACCAAGACTTATTGATCCGGTCTCTCAAGTTTCTCTCAAATCTATCCACTTCATTTTAGAGTCACTGTCCATGAAGAATTGTTCACATTTTACAGACACTGTTGTAAAACTATTGGGCTATCGTAAAGCTCCCAAGCTGTTTTTTCCCACACTTATCCCAACTCTGCTTCTGTTCTCCACAGAATAAGATGAGAAATCCCTTTAGTATTACCTCAGTATGTAACGTGTCTACTTGAAACTCTTTAAGACTTACTCATCTATTTTCATATAAACTTGAAACTCCTTAGAAAAACTGACACACTCTGTTAACCTTTCAGTAGCTCGTTCTCCCTTCTGGGTATTCACACACAACGTTTCCTCCCATGGAATGTTTTTCTTTCTTCTGTTCCATTGTCACATGATTCTCTAGTCTCAAATCCAGTGTGATACTTTTTAGCATGCCTTACTGTTTTACTCTTTCTAACTTGGCTGTTTTATGCATTTTCCTTTTAGAGTGTGTAAAGCCATAAGAGAACATCACCTCCACCCTAACGACTAGAAAAAAGAATAATCCAGAAAATTATAACTTTTCTTGAACCTTCAGGGAGCTGAAGCTGAAAGATAGTTAAGTGAAATGATTCCAAATAGTATTAATCCATCAAAGGACATAGAGAACACATGAACTGTTTCACTTTAGGTTGAACACAGAAAGGAGAGTTGGCTAAAAAAATATGAATAATTACCATATGAGTCCCACTCCGGTGCATATATCCAAAGGAATTGAAATCAGTTTGTCAAAGGGATATCTGCACTCCCACATTCACTTCATCATTATGATAACAGTCAAGATACGGAAACAACCTAAGTGTCTATCAAAGAACGAATGGATAAAGAAAACGTGGTACATACAAGCAGTGGAATATTATACAATCTTAAAGAGAAAGAAATTCTGTAATTTTCAACATGAATGGAACTGAAGGGAAATATGCTAAGTGAAATGAGTCAGACATAAAAAGATTAATACGGTGTAATCTCACTTATATGTGGAATCTACAAAGATCAATCTCATAGAAACAAAGAGTAGAAAGGTGGCCACCAGATGCTGTGGTAAGAGGGAGGTTTGGGCAAAGGGGAGATGCTGACTGGAGGGTACAAAATTTCAGTTAGATTGGAGGAATAAGTCTTAATGTTCTATTGTATTGCATGGTGTCCACAGTTAATAATAATGTATTGTCTATTTCAAAATTGCTAAAAGAATAGATTGTTTATATCCTAACCACAATAAAATGATAAGTTGGTGAGGTGATGGATATGTTAATTAGCTTGATTGAATCTTTGTACAATGTATACCTGGATCAGAACATCTCATTGCATTCTATAAATACACACAATTACTATTTGGCAGTTAAAATTAATAAAAAGAGAAGGAATTGGCTAATTATCTAAAATTTATTAAATTCTTGAAGACTAGGAATAGGTTAGTATGATAGTTTAGAATAGCTGGAGCCAGCCAGGCATGGTGGCTCACGTCTGTAACCCCAGCACTTTGGGAAGCCAAGGCGGGCAGATCACAAGGTCAGGAGCTGGAGATCATCCTGGCTAACATGGTGAAATCCCGTCTCTAATAAAAATACAAAACATAATTAGCCGGGCGTGGTGGTGGGTGCCTGTAGTCCCAGCTACTTGGGAGGCTGAGGCAGGAGAATGGCGTGAATCAGGCAAGCAGAGCTTGCAGTGAGCCAAGATGGCATCACTGCACTCCAGCCTGGGAGACAGAGCAAGACTCCATCTCAAAAAAAAGGAATAGCTGGAGCCATAGACACAACGGAAGCTTTCACTGACTGGAAACTTCCTGTCCACAGGTTTCCACTGAGTGCTTATGTGAAATACTGAGGGCTGGGCCAAAGACCAGAGGGTACCCTCCTCAATGTGTTAGGCATACAAGTAGTGATTACCAACTTCTTGCATCTTATTAAAAAAGGACATGTATGTCCTTTCATTGAGGCATTAAAAGAGGAAACAAGAGGCCCAGTAAGGATCTACTCCAGGAGGAATAGAGGAAAAACTTGCGCTTCTCTGGAAGAGAGACAGGGAGGCTCCTTAGATCCAGGTTCCTGTACAGTTATAAGGCAGAGATCTGATACCCTCGGGTGGAGGCAGGAAATTCTCAAGACTCATCATAGGGTTTGCCATCCTATGAAACAGGAGAAAGGATGCTGAGAAAGCCAAACCCATAAGACCCAGGTTCACAGGGCTTAACTAGGTCTGGGACTTAACTATGAGACCAAAGAATCCCTACCTCCCTCTTACCACTGTTCTAGCACCAACTGATAAGCAACAGCTGACTGGTTGTAAAGAAGGTGCAAAGGCTCCTGGAGTGCCCCTTCCATGGAACAGTCATTCAAGGTCCACTGAAAACCAAAACTAAGAAATACTTTCAAGTGTCTCAGACCCTGCATGAAGCCCAAGGTCACAACAATCCATCATCAGAATGTTAAGTCTGTGATACACTGAAGATAACAAGAGCAACAAAAAAACCCAAAACACAGCTCAACTTCTAGATTGATTCGACTCCTCACACCAGGGACCCAGAAGAAAAGCAGGCATGTCCAATTTCAGATATTCACATTATTCAGCTTTGCCTACTGCTCTTTTCACATGATGTCTGACATTCAATAAAAATTATGAAATATTAATACATTTAAAAAGCAGGGAAAATAACCTGCTGTCAAGTGATAAATCAGTAAAGAGAAACTGACTCAGAAATACACTGAATGCGGTAATTGATCAGATAGGGACTTTAAAATAAATATAGTCAGAATGTTTAAGGACCTAGTAAATCTAGTGCCAGAGAATTTGTAGAATATGGAAATGCTGGAAACAAGTAAGTTGCTCCAACTATGTGCTTTCATAGCTCTGCACTTTCCCTGATATGACACTTATTACAACATGCAGTTTTTACTCGTTAAATTATCTGTCTATGCTCGATGAGAAAAGGAACATTTTCACTCATCTTCGTATTCCTGTGTATTTGTGTAGTTTCTAATATGAATCTTGGTCCATAGTAACTACTTTATAAATATTTGTGGGAACACGTGACTGAATATAAAAGTGATAAAGATAATATTACTTCTATTATATTGTATTTTATTAATTTAGTTTAGAGGCAAATATGTACTCTATAAAAATTGGGCTTATACTTATAATAAATTTAACTTCAAAATGTATGTGAATGCAAAAGACAACTGTTTAAATTTGTCTTTAGTATGATATGCAGTATAAAGAAAAAAATTACAAGACACAACAGAATTATGAGATTATAACACAAGGTCCTATAATACATATGACTTTATAGTTTAAACTAATTTAAAGTATCACCTTAAAAAATAGTTCCAGGCTTTACAGCATCCAGAAACTATAATAAGCTTTCTGAGACAATGGCACAATTATCTGTGAATCTGCAGAACCGGTTCCAAACATTTGAAACACACAGTCATACGCACAAAAGCTAGATGGCAGCCACATCAAACGCCTAGGTTGAAATATTCACACTGCTTTTCCACTAACAAGTTTGTCTTTAAAACTAGCCGGGCGAGGTGGCGGGCGCCTGTAGTCCTAGCTACTCGGGAGGCTGAGGCAGGAGAATGGCGTGAACCCGGGAGGCGGAGCTTGCAGTGAGCTGAGATCCGGCCACTGCACTCCAGCCCGGGCGACAGAGCGAGACTCCGTCTCAAAAAAAAAAAAAAAAAAAAAAAAACAACTAGAAAAGTGATTCTCAGCTTAAGAGATCAAGAGGAGATCTCTCAGTAATTGATATAGTACAGGGATGTACTATTCTCCTGGACCACTGGTTCCAAATAGCTTCGCCTTTCTAACTGTGGGTTGTAGTCCAGCACCAGAGCATTACCAGGGAACATTACCAGAGAACTGCAGAACGTTGAATTCTGCCTCAGACCCAGTTAATAAGAATCTGCATTTAACAGGATGTCAGATGATTATACACACACACACACACATTTTGTGTGTGTGTGTGTGTGTGTGTGTATAGATATATAATGTATATAATACACAAATTTGAAAACTGCCATCTCAGAAGACCCCTTCATTTCCATTCCACGCCAATTGTACAGCAATCAATAGAGTGACTCCTGACCTACCCCACAGACTGAAGCCCAGCAGAGCTGATGCCATCACAAGATTCTGCTTGCTGTGATTTGAGTACCAATTTTACTCTTTTAGATCATCATTGAGCTGGTACTCAGGAACTATTCAACTATTTTAAAACAGAATCAAACATTAGAGCTTTTCTGAGCAGTAGGGTCAAGGAATATAGACTTGTGTTTCTTGTTATGACTAGAGCACCACTCTCTGAGTTCTCCTTCTTGGCTGTAGAGAGCGCACCGGCTTGACCAGGAATCAGTGAGTAGGTATGGCAAGAAGGCCCTGGACATCCACTGAAGCCACCCGAAGTTGAAACCTTATTTTTACTAAATGTCAGTGAAATTTGTTTCTTAACAAATAATCTTTTAATGAAATTGGAATTGCTATTTTGCTTTTGGGAAATTCATAAAGTAGAAACACATATGTACAAGTGTTTGTGTATGTGTATGTGTGTATACATGTATATATATATGTATACACACACATAGATATGTACATATAGAAACACACATATTTTATATTGTGATGGTTAATTTTTTTTTTTGAGACAGAGTCCCACTCTGTCACTCAAGCTGGAGTACAGTGGCACAATCTTGTTCACTGCAACCTCTGCCTCCCAGGTTCAAGGGATTCTGCTGCCTCAGCTTCCCAAGTAGCTGGGTTTACAGGCACTCACCACCATACCCAGCTAATTTTTGTATTTTTTTGGTAGAGACCTGGTTTCACCATGCTGGCCAGGCTGGTCTCGAACTCCTGACCTCAAGTGATCCACCCACCTCGGCCTCCCAAAGTGCTGGGATTACAGACATGAGACACCGTGTCTAGTCTGTGATGGTTAATTTCAATGTGTCAGCTTGACTGGGCCATGGGATGCCCAGATAGCTGGTTAAACATTAATTCTGGGTTTGCCTGTGAGGTTTCCTGAAGACATGAGCATTTGAAATAGTGAACTGAGTACAGCAGAGTGTGGGTGAGCATCCTCCAATCCCCTGAGGGCCTGAATAGAACACAAAGGTAGAGGAATTTTGGATCGACACTCCCTCCACCTGATAGACTAACACATCATCAGTCTTCTTTTGTCATTGGCACTCTGGCTCTCAGGACTTCAAACTACACCACTGGTTTTCCTGGGTCTCCTGCTTGCTGGTGGCAATTCATGGGGCTTCTCAACTTTCATAATAGTGTGAGCCAATATCTTATAATAAATATAATACACTATATGTCCAAGATCCAGGCACTGGCATCTGGTGAGGGCCTTTTTGCTACGTCCTTACATGGCAGAAGGTGGAAGGGCAAGAGAGATGAACTACCTCCATCAAGCCCTTTATAAAGGTCACTAACCCCATGCAACAGGGAGGAGCCCTCAAGACCTGATCCCTTCTTAAAGATCCCACCTCTTAATGCTATCACATTGGAAACACCTGAATTATAGAGCTGACACATTCACACTATGGCATTCACTCTTCCTTGTCTGTCTTCTTCAAGTGAGTCCCTGAATCCATCTTTAGACCATAGACATCAATGATGAAAAGAGTAGTCTATGACATCAGCTGAGTTGCACCAGGCCTCTGCAAACTCATTTCCTCCCTGGCACCACACACTAAAAAATAGAATATTTATTGTTTGCGTAAAACAATATGCTGCATTGGCATAAATCTCATTTTCAATATTTAAAGCTATTCTGGCTCCTGTGACACCTGTGTTAGAATCCTGGGCATGGAATGCTAAGTGTGCAGTAAGCCCTAAAGATCTGAAATGGTATTTTCCTCTTTTAATGTTTTTCCACACATTTAAATTTTATACTTAAATAGAAAGAAAATGACAAATATTCCACCTCAAAAAATAACCCAGAGAATTCTAGTTTACAATATCCTCTCTCGAAATTCTAGAATTTGTTTTTTTATTATTATTTTTTTAAATGGTGTCTTACTCTGTGGCCTGGGCCACAAGAGTGCAGTGGCGCTATCAAGACTCACTGCAGCCTCAAAGTCTTTGGCTGAAGCGATCCTTCCACCTCAGCTCCCTGAGTAACTGAGACTACAGGTGCCTGCCATCATGTCTGGCTAATTTTCGTAGAGACAGATGCCTTGCTATGTTGTCCAAGCTGGTCTTGAACTCCTGGTCACAAGCAATCCTCCCATTTTGGCCTCAAAGTGTTGGGATTACAGGTGTGAGCCACTACATCTGGCCTGAAATTCTGTAATTAAAAACACAGTTGGTGGTGTACATTGACTTATTGCTTAGAAAGCAGCCAAATGTGAAGGTTTGAAAGTGTTTTACAGAGAGCTCATCCTCAATACTGCTTTAGCTGCTGTTCCTGAGTTACACATTAGTTCAAGTATACAACTGACTTTGGCTTTTGGAGGCAGTCCATGTGCTGTGTCAGCCTCTTCAAGCCTGCCTCCATTCAGACTGCAATGCTCAGAAAAACCTGGGATTGAGAGTGGACTGATGGAAATCTCTCGAATCTTTACTTGTAAGTTATAGAGTCTCACAATAATATATTATTAGCAGAGGTAATAACATAGACAAGTCCTGGAAGTAATGCATATTAGGAGACATATTTCATATACTATTCACAATGTGAGACAACCAGCAGCTGATTTACATTAGAGATCAGAAAAAGATGACTACAGGGCCAAATGTAGTTCCCTGTCCATTTCTGTAAGTAATGTCTTATTAAAGCACACCTATGTCCATTCATTCATACATTGCCTATGGCTGCTTTGTGCTATAACACAGAGTTGAGTGGTTGCAAGACACATGGATGTGTATGCAAATAAAACACTGTAAAACATCTTCTAGTTAAAGCTATTGATAAGTGCACTAGTTTATCTAAATTCCTGGTTGAAACTCCACTAAAATAAAAACATGCAAAGATCAATAAAGGCATAAATCCACAAAGACAAAATATAAGTGAAGATGATAGCAATCAAATTTGGTAAGCTGGAAAGAGGAGGACAAACAGCAACTGATATAATGGATTAGAGAAAACTGGAATCAAAGCAGCCATTATAGACAGAAGTAACCCAACCTGTATCACAGAACCTCAGAAAGGCTCAAGAATTGGCATTCTCAGATATCTCTGGGGGAGGTGGGTATGTGGTGAAGCAGAAGAATTGACGTAAGCAATTTTAGAAAAGACATCTGACAACACCAAACATTTTCAAGATTTAAAGTGAAAGATCAAAGGAACATTATTTATTGTTAATGTCTTATTACACTTTTATTTACAGGCATAATCTTATGGATGTGTAGCAAAGGAAAATTTCTTTTTTCAAAATTATACTTTAAATTCTAGGGTACATGTGCACAACATGCAGGTTTGATACACAGGTATACATGTGCCATGTTGGTGTGCTGCACCCATTAACTTGTTATTTACATTAGGTATTTCTCCTAATGCTATCCCTCCCCAAACCGCCTACCCCACAATAGGCCCTGGTGTGTGATGTTCACCACCCTGTGTGCAAGTGTTCCCATTGTTCAACTCCCACCTATGAGTGAGAACATTCAGTGTTTGGTTTTCTGTCCTTGTGATAGTTTGCTGAGAATGATAGCTTCCAGCATTATCCATGTCACTGCAAAGGATATGGACTCATCCTTTTTTATGGCTGCATAGTATTCCATGGTGTATATGTGCCACATTTTCTTAATCCAGTCTATCACTGATGGACATTTGGGTTGGTTCCAAGTCTTTGTTATTGTGAGTAGTGCTGCAATAAACATATGTGTACATGTGTCTCTATAGTAGCATGATTTATAATACTCTGGGTATATACCCAGTAATGGGATTGCTGGGTCAAATGGTATTTCTGGTTCTAGATCCTTGAGGAATTGCCACACTGTCTTCCACAATGGTTGAACTAATTTACACTCCCACCAACAGTGTAAAACTGTTCCTATTTCTCCACATCCTCTCCAGCATCTGTTGTTTCCTGACTTTTTAATGATCACCATTCTAACTGGCATGACAAGGTATCTCATTATGGTTTTGATTTGCATTTCTCTGATGACCAGTGATGATGAGCATTTTTTCATGTGTCTGTTGGCTGCATAAATGTCTTCTTTTGAGAAGTGTCTGTTCATATCCTTCGCTCACTTTTTGATTTTGTTTTCTCTCTTCTTGTAAATTTGTTTGAGTTCTTATATTCTGGCTATTAGCCCTCTTTCAGATAGGCAGATTGCAAACATTTTCTCCCATTCTGTAAGTTGCCTTTCAATCTGATGGTAGTTTCTTTTGCTGTGCAACAGCTCTTTAGTTTAATTAGATCCCATTTGTCTATTTTGACTTTTGTTTCCATTGCTTTTGGTGTTTTAGTCATGAAGTCCTTGCCCATGCCTATGTCCTAAATGGTATTGCCTAGGCTTTCTTCTAGGGTTTTTATGATTTTAGGTCTAACATTTAAGTCTTTAATCCATCTTGAGTTAATTTTTGTATAAGGTGTAAGGAAGGTATCCAGTTTCAGTTTTCTACATATGGCTAGCCAGTTTTCCCAGCACCATTTATTAAATAGGAAATCATTTTCCCATTGCTTGTTTTTGTCAGGTTTGTCAAAGATCAGATGGTTGTACATGTGTGGTGTTATTTGTGAGCCCTCTGTTGTATTCCATTGATCTATATATCTGTTTTGATAACAATACCATGCTGCTTTGGTTACTGCAGGCTCTTAGTCTTGTTTGAAGTAAGGTAGTGTGATGCCTCCAACTTTGTTCTTTTTGCTTAGGATTCTCTTGGCAATGTGGAGTCTTTTTTGGTTCCACATGAAATTTAAAGTAGTTTTTTCCAATTCTGTGAAGAAAGTCATTGGTAGCTTGATGGGGATGGCACTGAATCTATAAATTACCTGAGGCAGTATGACCATTTTCATGATATTGATTCTTCCTATCCATGAGCATCGAATGTTCTTCTATTTTTTTGTGTCCTCTTTTATTTCACTGAGCAGTGGTTTGTAGTTCTCCTTGAAGAGGTCCTTCCCATCCCTTGTCAGTTGGATTCCTAGGTATTTTATTCTCTTTGTAGCAATTGTGAATGGGAATTCACTCATGATTTGACTCTTTGTCTTTCTGGTGTATAAGAATACTTGTGATTTTTACACATCGATTTTGTATCCTGAGACTTTGCTGAAGTTGCCTATCAGCTTATGGAGATTTTGGGCTGAGACGATGGGGTTTTCTAAATATACAATCAAATCATCTGCAAACAGGGACAATTTTACGTCCTCTTTTCCTAATTGAACACCATTTATTTTTTTCTCTTGCCTGATTAGCCTGGTCAGAACTTCCAACACTATGTTGAATAGGAGTGATGAGAGGGAGTATCCCTGTCTTGTGCTGGTTTTCAAAGGGAATGCTTGCAGTTTTTGCCCATTCAGTGTGATGTTGGCTGTGGATTTGTCATAAATAACTCTTATTATTTTGAGATACATTCCATCAATACCTAGTTTATCAAGAGATCTTAGCATGAAACGTTGTTGAATTTTGTCGAAGGCTTTTTTTGCATCTATTGAGATATCATGTGTTTTTTGTCATTGGTTCTGTTTATGTGATGGGTTACATTTATTTATTTGTGTAGGTTGAACCAGCCTTGCATCCCAGGGATGAAGCCGACTTGATTGTGTTAGATAAGCTTTTTGATGTGTTGCTGGATTCGGTTCGCCAGTATTCAGGCTCTTAATTGTTGTCTCATTTTCAGAGCCTGTTATTGGTCTATTCAGAGATTCAACTTCTTCCTGGTTTAGTCTTGGGAGGGTGTATGTGTCCAGGAATTTATCCATTTCTTCTAGGTTTTTTAGTTTATTTATGTAGAGGTGTTTATAGTATTCTCTGATGGTAGTTTATATTTCTGTGGGGTCGGTGATGATATCCCGTTTATCATTTTTTATTGCATCTATTTGATTCTTCTCTTTTCTTCTTTATTAGTCTTGCTAGCAGTCTATCTATTTTGCTGATCTTTTCAAAAAACAGCCCCTGGATTCACTGATTTTTTAAGGGTATTTCTGTGTCTCTATCTCTTTCAGTTCTGCTCTGGTCTTAGTTATTTCTTGCCTTCTGCTTTCTTTTAAATTTGCTTGCTCTTGCTTCTCTAGTTCTTTTAATTGTGATGTTCGGGTGTTGATTTTAGATCTTTCCAGCTTTCTCTTGTTGGCATTTAGTGCCATAAATTTCCCTCTACACACTGCTTTAAATGTATCCCAGAGATTCTGGTATGTTGTATCTTTGTTCTCATTGATTTCAAAGACCATATTTACTTCTTCCTTCATTTCGTTATTTACCCAGGAGTTATTCAGGAGCAGGTTGTTCAGTTTCCATGTAGTTGTGCTGTTTTGAGTGAGTTTCTTACTCCTGAGTTTTAATTTGATTGCACTGTGGTCTGAGAGACAGTTTGTTGTGATTTCTCTTCTTTTACATTTGCTGAGGAGTGCTTTACTTGCAATTGTGTGGTCAATTTTAGAATAAGTGTGATGTGCTGCTGAGAAGAATGTATATTCTGTTGATTTGGGGTAGAGAGTTCTGTAGATATCTATTAGGTCTGCTTGGTACAGAGCTGAGTTCAAGTCCTGGATATCCTTGTTAACCTTCTTTCTGGTTGATCTGTCAAACATTGACAGTGGGGTGTTAAAGTCTCCCATTATCATTGTGTGTGAGTTTAAGTCTCTCTGTAGGTCTCTAAGGACTTGCTTTATGAATCTGGGTGCTCTTGTATTGGGTGCATATATTTAGGATAGTTAGCTCTTCTTGTTGAATTGATCCCTTTACCATTGTGTAATGGCCTTCTGTGTCTCTTTTGATCATTGTTGGTTTAAAGTCTGTTTTATCAGAGTAGAATTGCAACTCCTGCTTTTTTTTTGCTTTCCACTTTCTTGGTAGATCTTCCTCCATCCCTTTATTTTGAGCTTATGTGTGTCTCTGTATGTGAGATGGGTCTCCTGAATACAGTACACTGATGCGTCTTGACTCTGTCCTATTTGCCAGTCTGTGTCTTTTAATTGGGGCATTTAGCCCATTTACATTTAAGCTTAATATTGTTATGTGTGAATTTGATCCTGTTATTATGATGTTAGCTAGTTATTTTGCCGGTTAATTGGTGCAGTTTCTTCATAGCATCGACGGTCTTTACAATTTGGCCTGTTTTTGCAGTCGTTGGTACCAGTTCATTCTTTCCATGTTTAGTGCTTCCTTCAGAAGCTCTTGTAAGGCAGGCCTGGTGGTGACAAAATCTCTCAGCATTTGCTTGTCTCTAAAGGATTTTATTTCTCCATTCTTATGAAGCTTTATTTGGCTGGATATGAAATTCTGGGTTGAAAATTCTTTGTTTTAGAATGTTGAACATTGGCCCTCACTCTCTTCTGGCTTGTAGAGATTCTGCTGAGAGATCTGCTGTTAGTCTGATGGGCTTCCCTTTGTGGGTAACCCGACCTTTCTCTCTGGCTGCCCTTAAGATTTTTTCCTTTATTTCAACTTTGGTGAATCTGACAATTATGTGTCTTGGGGTTGCTCTTCTCGAGGAGTATCTTTGTGGTGTTCTCTGTATTTCCTGAATTTGAATGTTGGCCTACCTTGTTAGGTTGGGGAAGTTCTCCTGGATTATATCCTGAAGAGTGTTTTCCAACCTGGTTCCATTCTCCCTGTCACTTTCAGGTACACCAATCAAATGTAGATTTGGTCTTTTCACATAGTCCCATTTTTATCGGAGGCTTTGTTTTTTCTTTTTATTCTTTTTTCTCTAACCTTGTCTTCTCATTTTATTTCATTAATTTGATCTTCAATCACTATACCCCTTCTTCCACTTACTTGAATCAGCTATTGAAGCTTGTGCATGCATCACAAAGTTCTCGTGCCATGGTTTTCAGCTCCATTAGCTCATTTAAGTTCTTCTTTACACTGTTTATTCTAGTGAGCCATTCGTCTAATCTTTTTTCAAGGTTTTTAGCTTCCTTGTGATAGGTTCAAACATGCTCCTTTAACTTGGAGAAGTTTTTTATTACCGACCTTCTGAAGTCTACTTCTGTCAGCTTGTCAAAGTCATTCTCCATCTAGCTTTGTTCCATTGCTGGCGAGGAGCTGTGGTGCTTTGGAGGAGAAGAGGCACTCTGGTTTTTAGAATTTTCAGTTTTTCTGCTCTGATTTATCTCCATCTTTGTGGTTTTGTCTACCTTTGGTCTTTGATGTTGGTGACCTATATATGGGGTTTTGGTGTAGATGTCCTTTTTGTTGATGTTGATGTTATTCCTTTCTATTTGTTAGTTTCCTTCTAACAGTCAGGTACCTCAGCTGCAGGTCTGTTGGAGTTTGCTGGAGTTCCACTCCAGACCCTGTTTGCCTGGGCATCACCAGTGGAGGCTGCCGACCAGCGAACAGCAAATATTGCTGCCTAATCCTTCCTCTGGAAGCTTCCTCCCAGAGGGGCACCCTCCTATATGAAGTGTCTGTCAGTCCCTACTGGGAGGTGTCTCCCAGTTAGGCTACACAGGGGCCAGGGACCCACTTGAGGAGGCAGTCTGTGTCTTCTCAGAGCTCAAATGCTGTGCTAGGAGAACTACTTCTCTCTTCAGAGCAGTCAGACAGAGACGTTTAAGTCTGCAGAAGTTGTCTGCTGCCTTTTGTTCAGCTATGTCCTGCCCACAGAGGTGGAGTCTACATATGCAGTAGACCTTGCTGAGCTGCGGTGGGCTCTATCCACCCAGTTTGAGCTTCCCAGTCTCTTTGTTTACCTACTCAAGCTGCAGTAATGGTGGACACCCCTCCCCCAGTCAGGCCGTAGCCTTGCAGTTTGATCTCAGACTGCTGCACTACCAGTGAGCAAGGCTTCATGGGCATGGGACCTGCTGAGGCAGGCACGGGAGAGAATCTCCTTGTCTGCCAGTTGCTAAGTCCTTGGGAAAAGCACAGTATTTCGGTGGCAGTGTCCTAATTTTCCCAGTACAGTCAGTCACAGCTTCCCTTGGCTAGGAAAGGGAAATCCCCTTACTCCTTGCGCTTCCTGTGTGAGGCGATGCCCCACCCTGCTTCGGCTCGCCCTTGTGGGCTGCACCCACTGTCCAACCAGTCCCAATGAGATGAACTAGGTACCTCAGTTGGAAACGCAGAAATCACCTGTCTTCTGTGTTGATCTCACTGGGAGCTGCAGACCGGAGCTGTTCCTATTTGGCCATCTTATAACAGACCACCAGAAAATTTCTATACTGCCACTGGGAAAGTACATTGATACAACTTCTTTGGGAATGACTCATCCACATTGAGTAAAGGTGAACATGCCTTTCACCTTGTGATCCAGAAATTCCATTTCTAAATATATAGCCTAGAAAAATTATAAAATATATACACCTGAATGCATGAATAAAACTGTAGCTGTGCTGTTTGTAAAGAAACAAATAATAAATATAACCCAAATGTCTATCAATAGCAAAATGGATACATATATGAGACATTAAAGTCTACTATGAATGAACAAGAGTTATATATATAATTTTTTTTAAAAAAACAATGTTGAATAAAGAATTCCATGTTTAAATAACAAGCAGAGATTTTCTATGACTTGGCCATACACACAGTAAAAGTATTAAATTTAGCCATACAAAATGGCCGTTTTATAGGTAAAAATGGTTAAGTAGAAATTTCATAAATGGTTTCTTTTGTAGAGCAGGAATTAGGAACAAATGTGGGTAAGAAGCTGACATTATTTCTTATAAGCATTGTTGAAGTGGTTGATTTTTAAATTACATAAATATATTTGATAAGAAGTTTAAAAAGCAGTTAAATATTATAAACTACTCGTGAGCATACAATTTGTTACTCTCACATGTTAAAGCTGATTCAATATTTATAAACAGAAATGAAGCAAGTTATAGATCATTGATCGCCTTTATTTTAAATGTGGTTGACTCGTAAATAATACACATTGGAATGTTTCTTCCTGAGAGAAGCAGAGTATCAGTTTGCTGCAGAGTGTCAGTTTGCCCAGCTATATTCATGTTATTCAGTCAGAAGTCATCCTTTAAGCTTTTAGTCATCTGTGCAACATGTTTCTCAGATCTTGGTGATTTTTAGTGAGAATCTATGACAGATGGCCAATTTCATGTTGTAAGGACCTGAAATAAATCACTACCCTTCTTTCTGCCAGTTTTACAGTTCAACTTTTCAGATGTTGGAAGTAAATCTATTCCAATACAAAATTTTAACTTCCCTTGCTTTGATTCTCAATCAAATATCTAATATTTATATTTTATAGTTCCTGTAAATTTCCTCACAATGATTCAATTATTCAAACAAGAAATTAATCCTCACAGTGCCATATTTCCTTATTGTGTGGTTAATTTTTATTCCTACATAAAAGGAATTGATGATCAGCTGGGATGGTTTAAAAACCATTGTGAAAATGACACATACATTTGATGGCAAAGACTAAAAGTAGTGTGTAGAGTGTATCAGGCTGAAAAGCCAGGAGAACTGGAAGGACCACTGTTTCATCCATTCCTTCAACAAACATCTATTTAAATCCTTCTCTGTGCCTGATATTGCTGTAGTTGCTAAGGCAGGGGAATAAAATTTCAATATTCATGGAACTTATAGTAAGTGTGTAGCATGTCACATGGAATAAAGTGTGGTATGACAAAGGCAGATGCTATCTTACATTTTATTGACTTCTTAAGTGCATTTGAGTAAGTCCTATTCCTTCTCCTTTCCCTTCTCCTTTTCTTCTTCCTTCTTCTTTGTCTTTTATTTCTTACTATTGGTTCAAATTATAAAAGCTGGATAACACAGAATTTCACTAGGCAACAAGGTATTACAAAGACTTTGTACAAAAGAATATTAATGACAAAAGACAGAGAAATTAGCATTAATGTTAACTAAATCTCCATGGTTGAAACCACATATAGTGCTATAAATTATTTGAAATTAATAGTAGAGAAAACTCCTTATAACCCTACACTGCAGAAATCCAAAAGGAATCACTTTTGTTGCTGTAACTAAAGTGAACTTTATGACAATAACATTCATTCTGAAACTGCTTCTCTCTTGATATCCACTCTAAATCTCTTTTGGAGAAAACTACATAAGCAAGGAAAAAAATATACAGTCTATTCTGCAATAAGGATTATTCCTGGAAAGTACTTGTTTGCAGATCAAGCCAGACCTATAATTTTCCAAGTTTTCTTGGGGCTCTGTTTTCCTGTCCCTTTCCCTGTGCTTGGCACCTGCTCTCTGTCAAGGAAAGCAGCTCCTGCCAGAGACCCTGGACTCCAGGGAGGTTGCGCAGTAATCACAGTTGCCATCACTGTGAGGCCAGGCACAAAAGAAGACACAGGCCCATCCTCGATCATGACTTCTTATAAGTTGTGCCAGGAAGTGTAGAACATTCAGTATCTTGCCTAAGGTTCTGTAAAGTACAGTTCAGCGGAGCATTTTTAAGAAACAATCTGACCAAAATAGTTCAGGAAAAAGTATGTTAACTTTAAAAGTCACCAGTTCCATTTGTACTTGATAAAGCTCTTGTATTTCTTCACCATAGTTTATTTTCTTATATTCCTGAAGAATTTATAACAGCCTCTGTAGAACTGCCCATTACATACATTATATATGACTTAAAAAGGGCTGTTGTATTAAAGATATAGAAGGAGACAAAGGATCAGAGCATTACCAAGTGTAATGAGATTCAGTTAGGTAGAAGGGCCAAAAATAAAGAAGTTAAATAAGACAAGATGTCCTGAGAATTAAAGCTGGGGAAGAATTTGGTTTTAATTGGAAACATTCTTTCATTTGGGGTATTAAAAATTGTAGAACAAAAGCCTGAGACTCAGTTTGTATCTCCTTATTCATAATAGCAACACCAAAGGGTGGATTTGGGGAATTCTTTCTACCCTCAGTAATTTCCATCAATATCCCCAGCTGCCTCATACAGAAAGAAAAAAATATTTATACATATATATGATTTTACATACTTTAATATTATTTATATTATATGTTAATATTATATAAATTATAAATGTGTAATATAGATCATATTATATAAATTATACAGAAAGCATTTTTAAGGAACCTTGTTAATATATCCTAAATAAAAATAGTACATGTATTTCAGAAGTCACTTAGCATCTCCTTCCAAGCAGATTGTTTTGTGTTTAACTTTTAGAGAAATTCTGGAATATCTGTTGATTCAATGACAAAAGTTACAAAAAGAGTTCTTTCTAATTGCTAGGATGTATTTGCATTTTGCCATCATTGGAAATATGCCCTTACCAAGAATTCGTTCCAAAGTAAAGTCAGAGATAGAAGCCTTTCTTTGTTGTTTTTTTCTGAGCTATTAGAGTACTTACCATAAAAACTCCTACTAAATGATGTAGTGCCAGGTCTATTAGTAACCATGTGCCTGTCTTGTGCTTCCCTCCCTCTGAGTGTAGCATAAGGAAAATAGAAGTTCTTGGTGATGCTGGCAGAGTGAATAGATTACATCCATGCTGATATGAGAGTCCGGTAGGTATCAGAGTTGAAGCTGAGATGTTTTTGTTTGCACTGGAGGTAACGAATACTCTAACTGGGTTCTAATGTCATTGGGGCTAACATAAAATTAAAGAGAAGCTAGGCAAGTTGCCTAACTGAAATGTAACTACCTCCTTTGCGAAATGAATGCCAGAAAAAAAAGGGAAGAAATGAAGAAATGGCAAATGCTGCAAGAGTGCTAGATCCATTGATCTGGGGAGATCTATGGCCACAGAAGCTTTTCCTGGATACATGTTTTCCAAGGCCTTCTTAGGTTTGCGTCCAGAGTTCCTTGTAAGCCAGACAAGTGGGGAGAACATTCAGGACAAATGTCTCCTACTGTTTTACTATTCCTATATCTAATTTTTACAAAAAATGTAGCCAAAACTTATATTACCCTGTAAGTCTCTATTAGTTTCTATAACCTGCAATATGGAGATAGCTCTTTGGGAGAAGGGACTGTGTATAAATAACAATTTTGCATCAGCTTAGAGGGTACCTTGCATCGTGCACATAGTATTTAATAAATGGTGTTAGATGTTTATGCCACTGATATATTTTTTCTAAAACCAAGAGGAAAAGCAATAAGGATATGCCACATCTCTGTACTTAGGCTAATAGTCTGTCATGAAAAGAGCTTGTCAGGCTTAACTTTTAAAGGTAATAAAACCAAAATTGTAATTTTAAATGAGTTTTATTTATAAATTACTAAAAAATTACTTAAGGTCACTTTTTAAAAATTCTGTCAAAAGGGCTCTGAAGCATTTAATGCTAGCACAAGGAAAGTTAAATATCAAAAGAAAAAAAAAGTAGAGATGCCACATGTACTACAAAGAATTTACAGATTCCACTGACTGCTTATTTGTTGGTTCTACCAGTTCTGAATAGAGCAATCATGTAGCGACCATCTGAGTGGTGGAAATGACTCTATGAAGGGAGCCTCATCCTGTATTTTATAAGTGATGCTACTCAGAAGAAAAAAATTGCACACAAATGAAGTTAAATCTTATATACTTACACACACATATATGCTTATGGGTAGAGTTGTTTCACTTACCTTGTTTGCATAAAGAACTGTTTATGAATTCTCCCTTGGAACCATCTATGTGACATTTAGACAATAAGAATATCCATGGAGAGAGAAAAACAATTTGGATGTTAATGAAACTCTTCCATGAAGAACAAACCCTTTACCAGACAGGGGATGAAAGAGTTCTCCATCTGGAAACTTAAACACATCAGGAAGAGGGCTCAGCTCTTTTATATGAAGCATAAAGAAAGACTGTTATGTTTTACAGTTCACCGGAGGGATTTAGCCCACCTTGATGAGAAGATGAATAATCTCATATTTAACTGTGATCAAAATTATAAAAATGAAAAGGAATGGGTCATCATGGTTTCATTATTCTAGAACACAGCTAGACAGAATTGTGGGAGAAACAATAAGAATAGCAGAAAATCTATCCTGTCTATTAGCATTCATCATATGGTATTTCCTTCTGATATTTCTAGTCTATGTTTCAAAGACATCGGCTCAGTCCTGCCCACATTGTGCTTGGGCTTTAACCCAGAGCCAGCTTCTGGTGCTTGCTCTTACTGATGCTGAATTGACTCTGATCTACTCACTCATTAAGCCAGCCCTTACTTCATGACAATGACCACTGGCCAAGAGAAATAGGGGAAAATATGACATGTGTAGGGATGACAACAGATCTGTGGATCAATCTTCACAAATACCAGTAATCCACTAAAACTCAGCCTGCTCGTCTGATTTTCACCAAGCTGCTCTGGTGATAATGCATCTTAAGTCAGGGAGGATCAGAGTTTGGGGACTTGCAGTGCCCTCTGCAAGCTGCGGGCTCTCTGATGTGCACCAGTTCTCAATTCCAGTCTGATGCCTGTTTTTTCCCATGCCTAACAACTTGCAAGTCTGGATGATACTGCAGAATAATTATTATCAAAACGCTGTTTTCTGTAATTCCGTGGTGGTGGAGTTTCATTTACTCTGAGTCCACAGGGAAAAGACTTACATAAATCCAAATATAATTCACATTTCTATGAAGAAAATATGCTTTGTCCCCAGTATCTTTCTAGTTTTATCTAACTAATGATAAACATTATTCCAGAAAAAGCGAGGTCAATTTTAGAAATTAGAATTAAGCCACAACCCCATCTACAGAGGAAAATAATATCAATAGGCTTAAGAGGGAAAGCTATTAAAACCCAACATGGAAGGAATTCTGCCTTCCACCTGTAATATATGCCTGCAAAATAATAATCCCCTCATCCAAGCACGAGGAAGCTCTGGTTTGGAAGATAGGAGGATGGGAGTTCAATTTTCCTTAGATCAAACTATGTCTAAATTTCACGGCTACACTTAAAATCTCTGAGTCCAACTGGATCCTTTATCTTATTCTATCTCACTGGAGCCTTGCTTTCCAAAAACAGTTAAAAGCTTCAAACATATTTTATTCATAATTAAAATACATTTAATTTTTTTGGCTTGAGATAATTAGGTGTTTTTAACTGAATAATCATTCAGTTGTCTCAGTCACGTTGGAACTTTTCCTGACCAAACGATTGAAGATAAAGCCAAGCCACTATTTCAAACTCTCTCCTTCTTCTAATCCTTTTCTCTGCTATTTTTGATAATACTGTGCGAGATCATTAGATTTTATGCATTTACTTGATTTACTATCTGCCTTTCTTCAAAAGAATGTATGCTCCAAGAAGGAGTGTTTTTTATTTTTTCTTTTGTGACCTGCTGTATCTACAGGATTTTGAAAAATGTCTATCAAATTGAGCCACTCATACATCTCTGTGGCATGAGTGAATGAATAAATGAACCAGAAGGTAAAATCATTTAGATTACAAACATTCACTCAGGAGTGCCAGGATAACAAGACCATATTTAACAATAATATTGGGTGAACTGTTGAGTTTGTCCTACTTAGTCCCTGAAAACAACCACCTCAGCCAGGTAGTTAACTTCACCTAGAATGGGGAGGAAGACAGAGATGTTGGTGGGGAAGGTTCCCACAAAGTTTGGCTACATTTTGAAGCTTCCATTGGGTGAAATCACATGGCAGAGCTGGGCCACAAAACTATGGTTTTATTTTTATTTTTTCCTCTATTTCAATATAGATAACAATAAGGTAGTCAGACAAAGTACAGTATACTGTTAAACAGTATATTGCCAAATATGCTGTACAATATATTGCTGTATATGCTGATAGGAAGAAACACAATGCAAAACTGTATCATTACTAAACAAATGCAAAATCCTGAGCCTGCTTGACAGGGATGTTAATTTTTTTTTTTTTTAAACATTAAGATCTATGGAAACACGGAAAATTATAGCATCAAATTTATAAAGCACACATTCATTATTACGTAGTTTTCCCCCTGAGTCTTTAATCTAAATATAGATGTTGTCTTTTGGGCTGAATCACAAATTACAAAGCCTTAGTCCAGGGAAGACAGCAGAGGCTGAGTGAAAGTACATCACAGTCTTGACAAAGATGGAGCACTCTGCCTCTCTGTGCCAAGCCTTTGTGTTTTTACTTATCCTATCTGGTACTATGAGGTCATCCTTATTCTTCAAGTAACCAGTCACAATCTGTGTGGCCATGTATGGTACGTTAAACAATTGTCTTATTTTACATGGACACTGAATACATACTAGCTTACCAGAGCCTCATGCCATGCCTATTCCAAGAATGTCGATTACAAAGTTTGTCTGTTGGGGCTTATAAGGTGGTTTTTAATGACAATATAATTATCCAGACATGTCAAGGTTTGGTACAGTAATCCCCAGCTTCCTCACTGTCATCTGAGAGAACTAGGCAGTCGTGATAGCACTTGGCAAGGACCTACATGCATGGAGTTTTGGACGCCTACACCCAGCATTCATACTAGAGCATTGGGTGGTGTTGGTGATACAGAAAAGTACAGGGGTCTGATTACTTTAGCTAAACTTTCTTCTCCATCTCCAACTAGACATCAGAACCAGGCTTCATCATTGCAATGTCCTGGGAAAACTAGCCATGAGATGACTGTTGGTCATTCACTTCAGTCCATCTCTGGGTTCTTTACATTGTGAAGTAGATGATGAATAGAATCATCACTTTCTTTCTTTATTCAACACACAGCTATCACCCATCAATTGAATAGATACTATGTTTAAGATACAAATACAGGAAATATCCTGATCTCTACCCATAGGTAGCTGACAATTGAATTAGGAGAACAGATGTATGAATATATCCATTAGTTGTAAAGAAGAAATGGGGAAAAAAGACAAACATATCCTTGCAATACAAAAGATTACAATATAACAGATGAGTAAATATATCCTTACAGTGCAAGGCAATATGAGCAAGACAACTGTTCTGGGTTAATGGAGAGGGAACAACTACGGGAATCTCATTCTCAAAGACGAAATCAACAATATATTTAAAAGGATTTGATGTTAAACTACCTCTAAGGCTAAATGATATCTTCATAGGCAGATTAGAGAGTAATACATTTCAAACTGCAAAACACACAGAAAAACACAATCAGATGAAAGTGTGGCATGTTGGGGGGTGGTGGTTATTAGCTGGGGATGAGGAGAATGTCAGGAACTGAAGTTGATCTATCATGGCAATAGACCACATATGAAAAGAGTATCCGTTTTTCAAAAATGTTTAATGAGCACATACTCTATACCAGGCAGGGGACGTGTGCTTATCTAGTTTCATGATGTTTCACTTCTGCGTGATAGACCTAAATTATGATTAAATTATCATTTAAAAAGAAAAGATTAGTACAAAATAAAGGCATCAATTACCACTACTTTCATTTAATGACATTTGGAAAGTTTGGGCCAGTACAATCAGGGAAGGAAAAAAGGGGGAAATATGAGATAAACAATAGGGAGGAAAAGATATTAGTCTGCATTTTATTGTTCTAAAATAAGATGTCAGTTCTCATCTCCAGAGCAACTACAAAGGAAATGACATGAAAATATAGTAACATAAACAACAAAGGAATAAAAATAGTTCACTAGAAAATGTCTAATCAAAAGAAGAGAAAAATGGAAAAATTGAGGAGAAAAAAGATAAGACATATAGAAAAATGTATAGCAAAAAGCAGAAATAAATTCTTTATTAGTGATTACATTAGATATATATCTGTTAATATTAAACTCTTTAATAGGCAGAGAATGGCAGAATGAATTCAAAAACAATACCCAACTATATGCTGTTTATAAGGGTCTAATTTTAGTTCAAAAGCACAAAGAGACTGAAAGTCAAAGGACGGAAAAGGGTATTTCTTGCAAACAGTAACCAAAAAAAAGGAGATAGAGTGGCTGGGCGTGGTGGCTCTTGCCTGTAATTCCAGCACTTTGGGAGGCCGAAGTAGGCAGATCACCTGAGGTCAGGTGTTTGAGACCAGCCTGGCCAACATGATGAAACCTTGTCTCTACTAAAGATACGAAAATCAGCTGCGCATGGTGGTGGGTGCCTGTATTCCCAGCTACTTGGGAGGCTGGGGCAGGAGAATCGCTTCAACCTGGGAGGTGAAGGTTGCAGTTAGCCAAGACTGTGCCATTGCACTCCAAGAAAGAAAGAGAAAGAAGAAAGGAAGAAAAGAAGGAAAGGAGAGGAAAGGAAAGGAAAGGAAAGGAAAGGAAAGGAAAGGAAAG
>NW_012123154.1:6746553-6817712 GCF_000951035.1 Colobus angolensis palliatus | reverse complement strand
AGGAAAGGAAAGGAAAGGAAAGGAAAGGAAAGGAAAGGAAAGGAAAGGAAAGGAAAGGAAAGGAAAAAAGGAAGAAAGGAAGAAAGGAATTGAGTGACTATACTAATATCAGACAAAGTAGACTTTAAGACAAAAATTGTTATGAGAGACAAAGTGACATTATGTAATGATAAAAGGATAATCCATCAAGAAGATATTACAAATATAAAAATCTGCACTAAACATCAGAACCTCAAAATACATGAAGCAAAACTGACAGAATTGAAGAGATAAATGATAGTTCCAATGAGAGTTGGAAACTTTTGTACCCCATTTTCATTAATGTAGAGGAAAACTAGACAGAAGATCAATAAGAAAATAGGATACCTGAATAGTATTGTACATCCACTAGACCTAAACACATCTACAGATCACTTCAGAAAGGACGGCAGAATGTGTGTTCTAATAATGTGCACATGAAACATTCTCTAGCATAGACCATATGTTAGGCCACAAAGCAAGTTAGGATAAACCTAAATAGACTGAAATCATTCAGAGTATGCTCTCCAATCACAAGGAACTTAAAAGGCAATAACAGAATGAAATTTGAAAAATTTACAAATATGTGAACACTACACCAGACTCCTAAATAACCAATGGGACAAAGAAGAAATCACAAGGGACATTAGAACTTATTTTGAGATAAATGAAAATGACAACATAACACACTAAAACTTACAGAACACAGCAAAAGCAATGCTCATCTGGACATTAAGAACTTTAAAAGCCTATCTTAAAAAAATTAAAAAAAAATCTCAAACAACAACCTGTTTACCTTAAAACTAGAAAAAGAAGAACAAACTAAATTCAAAGCAAGGTGATAGAAGAAAAATCAGCTCAAGATTACAGCATAGAGAAACAGAATAGATAATAGAAAATCAGAGAGAATCAACAAAACCAGACGTGGTTATTTGAGTCTAGGTCCCCTATTTCACTCCTGATTTTAGTAATTTGAGGTTTTTTTGTCTTTGTCAGTGTAGCTAATGGTTTGTCAGCTTTGTCCTTGGGTTTGACATCTAGGCATTTTGGTACCAGAGGAAATAATTGTTTTCTTCTCAAATAAAACTTGATTCAGAAGCCTGGGTAAATATGGCTGGCACAGTGTTTCTTAAACGGTGCTAGTTTTAAAATAAAGGACTACTTTTAAGAAAATTTTGCCAAATATGTTGTAGATCAGTACTTCTGTAAAATAAAATAAAAGTAAATAACTAGACAAATGAAATGGAAAGCATTGGAAATACCATCCAATCTTTCATTATTATATCCAACAGACATAGAACTACTCTCTGAAATTGATGTAAAATTTTCTAAATATTTACTCTCAATTTTTTTAACCTCATTGTGGACTAGTACACTCACAGACCAGAAGCCAGCACTTAGAATTGTACTGGTCTGGTGGCACTGCCATTTTTTTCTTTACAAATTCATATGTTTTCAATTATTTAATCCGAGCCTAGATGAAATTGCCCTTTAGACTAATGCAGAACACAAATTTTAAGAGAACTATCATTTATCCCTTCTCTGGAGTAAGGGAAGAGTTGAAGGCTTTGTTTCCAAAGCTGAATATAAGACAATAATTAGCCGGGCGCGGTGGCTCAAGCCTGTAATCCCAGCACTTTGGGAGGCCGAGACGGGCGGATCACGAGGTCAGCAGATCGAGACCATCCTGGCTAACACGGTGAAACCCCGTCTCTACTAAAAAATACAAAAAACTAGCTGGGCGAGGTGGCGGCGCCTGTAATCCCAGCTACTCGGGAGGCTGAGGCAGGAGAATGGAGTAAACCCGGGAGGCGGAGCTTGCTGTGAGCTGAGATCTGGCCACCGCACTCCAGCCTGGGCAACAGAGAGAGACTCCGTCTCAAAAAAAAAAAAAAAAGACAATAATTAGAGAAAGAACTCATTAAAAAGCAGAGTTGGTGGCATTGTCAGTCTCATGAAAATAAAGTTTCAAATGTTTTACACTGAGCATATAATTAAAAGTTCATTGCCAATGATATTTTCTAATCACCTTACACTATGGTTGATTTAAGGTCTTTTCTATAAATCCAGTGCTTGGACTTCCTCAAAAAATAGTGTCTCTCCATTTCTTCCTTTTTTTTTCTCCCCTGTGAATGGCCTGTACTTCCCTATTTCTACACCTTGTATTTTTTGTTGTTGTTGTTGAAAACTATACATGTTGAATATCATAATGTGGTAACTCTGTAAATTAGATTTTCCCTTCCTTCAGATTTTCTGTTGTTGATTGTTGAGGGCTGAAGCCATCTATTTGTTTAGTGACTTTTGCAAACTATTTTTGCAAAAGCTATATTCCTTGTCATGCCCAGTCACCGAAGCCTCTGTTCTGTGATCTCAGATGTCAGCCAGTAGCCCAACAGCTGACAGAGATTTTCTTAAGTGACTAGAGGAAAACAAAACCAACCAAGCAATCAACCAGCCAACCAAAAGAAATCTGTCTCCCTGTCTTTGCAGATTGCTTCTGACTTGTGGCACTTCTTCAGCCTAATCCAGGCTACATACACCTCTGCTTTATGCTTCACCTCCTGCTTGCATGGAACTCATAGACTAGTTAGGTGCAAGCTGATGCTCTTTTCAGGTATTTTCTGAGAATACATCTGACTCTGAGTATGTGCATTGCATTCTGGCTTCCCTGGTATACACAGTAACCCTTCAAATACCTTATTCTCCCAAGAATTTTCCTCCTCAACCTCCTTCCAAGCCTGTTGAGTCTGTCTGATACTTGCCCATCTGCCATTGCTTGCCCCAGGCAACTGTGGATGCTGCCATGTTTGGAAAGCTGCTCCAGCTGCTCCAGAGGATAAACTTTCCTTTGACCCATTCAGGCTGTGCTAGTCCTTCAGGGAATATCCAGAAAGGTCAAAATTTACAACCAAAACTTTTGGAAAATAAGATTTATATTGTTCCCCTTCACCCCAGCAACTTTCACCAGTGATGTCAGCTGCTGTCCATCCAGTCACTCCTGAACTGGAGAATGAAGGATCATAGACAAGTAAGCAGAAATGCCACGGTGCTTTCTTAATGACACTCAGCAGTATTTGTGTGTGTGTGTGTGTCTTTATAAAAAACTCACCTGTAAGTTTTCGTTCAGATTTAAGAGTTCGAGAAAATTTGATTCTATAAGATTTTCCAGCTTAATGGTTGGTTCAGTTAAGGCCCTGATTCCTCTAGCTTCCAACTCCACCATTTTCTATGATGTCACTGTTCAATTCAATGAAGGGAGAATAGACGTTGCAATAAGTGGTGCTGGGGCATCTGGATAGCCACATGCAAAAAATATGAAGTTGAACCTTATTTTATACAAAATACAAAAATTAGCTCAAACTTGAAGACCTCATGTAAGAAGTAAAACTATACACTTCTTAGAAGGAAACATAGGAGTAAATCTTTGGGACCATAAATTTGGCATTGAGTTCTTAGCTTGGACACAATAAGCACAAGCAGCAAAAGACAAACTATATAAATGGGGCTTAGAAATATGAAACATTTTTGTGTTCAAATGGGTGCTATCAGATAAAAGAAAGACAACTCACAGTATGGGAAAAGATATTTTCAAATCAAGCATCTGAGGAAGGACTTGTATGTAGAATATATAAAAATGCTTAGAAATCAGTAACAAAGAGAAATAACTATTAAAAATTGAGCTAATGATCTATATAAATAGTTTTCAAGGAAATTATACAAATGACCAATAAGATACAAATGATGCATGAAAGATGCTCAATGGTTTTAGTCATCAGGAAATGCAAATAAAAACTGCAAGATACTGTATTATAATTTCCATTATAATTATGAGTATAATAATGACTATAATAAAAAGTCCCAAAATAGAAAATGTTGGTGAGAATGAGGAGAAACTGTAATTCTCAGACATTGCTTGTGGAATATAAAATGATGGAGCCACTTTGAAAAACAGTCTGGCAGGTCCTCAGAAAGTTAGACATACAGTTACCATTTTACACACCAATACCACTCATAGGTGTATACCCAAGAGAATTGAAAGTATATGTCCACACAAAAACTTAGGTGCAAATGTTTTTAGCAGCATAATTCATGGTAGCCAAAAGGTGAAACAACCTGAATTTCCATCAAGTAATTAAAAGATCAATAAAATGTGGTATTCTATACAATGAAATATCATTTGAACATAAATAAGAGTGATGAAGTCAAAATTGGCCCAATGTTCCCATAGAATTGAAACTTGAGAAACATAAATTTGTTTTATGTAAGTTCCGTTCTCAAGAAACCAACCCTCAGGGCTCCCAGATAGTAGCAAGGAATTGAGCCTTCCCAGGTCACAACATCCGGATGATGAAATGCACCTGCTGCCTATTGACCAACTCCTCTTCCTAATTCTCTGCTAGATAAACCACTAACTTAAGTCAGTTTTGGAAATGGGTTTGAGACTGGTCTCCAGTCTCCCAGTTGACATGACCTGCATTAAAGCGTTTCTTCCTTGCCAATACTCATTGTCTCAGTGATTGGCTTTCTGTGAGGCAAGCAGCTGGACCTAGGCCAAACCCCTTACATTTGGCAACACAGTGATATGTGCTACAATACAGATGAACCTTGAAAACATACTGCTAAGTGAAAGAAACCAGTCACAAAGACTTCTTATTATATGACTTCATGTATATAAAACGTCCGGAAAAGGCAAATCTATAAAGACAAAAATCAATCAGTGGTTGCCAAGCCTCGATGAGAAGAGGGAATGTGGTACAGTATAAGCTAAAGTTGTACAGAACTTTGTTTTATGACCAGGAAAATATTCAGATGGCTGCACAATTCTATGAATACACTAAAAACCAGTGAATTGTATACTTTAAGTGGGTGAATTGTACACTATATGAATTATATCTCAATAAAACTGTTACAAAAAATATACTATAAGCCATTCAATAAATTAGAAAACCGTGAATCCATATTGATAGAAATGAAGGAATGGATCAATTCACAGTTTGATGAGGAACAGAGCATTTCATAATCTCAAAGTACCTTCACAGAACCAATTTAGAAAACTCATCTCTAAGATTCTATTCCTTGTAAATCACTTCCAGTATCCAAATCTCTACCAGTCAGATCAGGGTTCTCCAAAGAAACAGAACTAAAAGAATAGATATATAATTAATTGATAGTTACTAATATATTATACACATATATTAAGAGATTTATTTCAAGGAATTGGATCATTAGATTGTGTGGGCTGAGAAGTACAGAACACACAGGGAAGGTCAGCAGGATGGAAATTCAGGCAGGAGTCGATAAGTCCTGAGGCTGACTTTCTTCTTCCTCAGTTTTGCTCTAAAAGACTTTCTCCTGAATGAATGAGTCCCACCCACACTAGTGAGGTAATCTCCTTAAAGTCCACCAATTTTAGATGTTAACCACATCTACGAAATACCTTCACAGCAACACCTAGATTAGTATTTGATTAAATACCTGGATACTGTAGCCTAGTCACATTGACACATGAAACTAGCCTACCTCCTACAAAATGCTTATTGATTATAGAGAAAGGAAATTACTTTACAGTGGATTGTGGCAGATCTCACAGCATCAGTAAAGGTGCACATAAAAAAAGTGTACCACCTGATAGAATACAGTAAGAAACATACTTAACATCATTTCTCTGATATCCCTGCACAATATGAATAAACTAAAAATAATTAGAGAAAGCATCAGTAAAACTCCAGTTGAAACAAATTCCACAAATAAATGGCCTTCAAGCTTCAAAAGTGCCAAGGTCATGAAAGTGAAGTAATATGCCTAACTTTCCAATGTCACTTGGCAAGTCTATGTTTACAGCCTTGACAAATAGAGGAGGCATCATTGTGATTATGTAAGTAGACTCTAAGGAATCACTTTCTTTCAGGACAACAGTACAGATTTCTATTTATAAAGAAGAGACAGATGATTGGCACTTGCGATTTGACCCTTTGAAGGTAGAGAATTCCTTCACCAAATGTCATTATGTAGGGTGTGCTATGGGTCACTACCAGATACTCTTTGAAGTTGTCTTTCCATTCGTATGTAGCACAAATGCTACTCATTCATAGCTCCATAATTATTGACTTCATATCTTGTTCTATTACTTGTGACATGCTCATAAGATGTATTTCCTAAATACTAAAGATTTAAGTTGTGCAAGTTTGAAACTTTAGTAGAGCAAATTCAAAATTGAATCTATAATACCACTGTTTATCACTTGTGCTTCTTTGTCCTCTCTTGAGTTACAAAGGACATGATATTGACATGCTGGGGTGATTAAAGGTGTGGGAACCCAAATGTTGAATTGTGTTACATGTAAAGATCATCTTCCATGCGTATTGCTATAGAGACCTATGCACGTTGATAACTTATCTAACAAAAGATAAATTTACCTAAAGGATCTTGAAATTGGCTACTCATTCAGGTTAAATTGAATGGTAAACAATATTAAATTATTAGTAGACAAATTGTGGGCTGAACAAATGAGAACAAATGTTTTTGTAATGACTTATATGCCAAAAGACTATAGGAACACTATGTTAAAAAGTTTCTGATGTAAATAACTCAGGCTAGTTCCAGAGCCTATTATATCCTCAAAAAGAGCAAGAAACTGGTGTGCAAAACAGAACATAAAGAGATGATCACCCTATGGCATGCCTTCACAGGTTTACCAGGATTCTTCTGATATTACCCTCTCCTCCAGTTATAAAACTGCCTCTTCATCTACTGCTGCATCCTCTACCTTCTCCCATTCCTCAAACTGTTTTGTAATTTCAGTTTCTGAAAGGTTACAATTCACCATTAAGTAAGCATGCTTCCCTGAGTAAGCATTAGAAAAAAATGTAATCAGCTCTAATTAGGAGGTTCTAAGTCAGGATTCTTGGTACACAACTCCCCATTAAAGCTAATCTGAGTAGTTGATGGCTCACAGAAGGGATTCTAAAGTTGTTGCTGATTTTAAAAATGCATACGTTTATTTATTCCTTATCAGTTGATCCATTCCATCCAACCTCCCAAGAGGAGCCTCTGCAAAGGATAAGGTGTCAGAGTAATAAATGATAATGCGCGAGCTCCTTTCATAGACCCTTCAGTCACATTTAATACTGAAGTGCAATTAATACATCTTTAATATGACTATATAGATCACTAAATGAGAGCAGCTGTTACATATGAGTAAATCGTGCATTCTCTTGAGGCTTGTATTCATTCTCAAAATGTCAAGATGTACTCAGCAGTGAGCAGAGTAACCAAGCTTCAAATAAGTTGGACAGAGTGCTCTTAAGAATAGAGTTTAAATATAAAAGAGTTGAAATATCACCATTGTTTTGATTAAAACCTTTGCAGAGACAGGAAAACAAACTGTAAAATACTGGATAATCATGTAAAGTATGGAAATGGTGTTAAAGAATGCCTTGAGAATTTATTAATATTAATGGGATAAAGTTAAAGGTGAATTGAAGGTGACCAACATTTTTCTCTCAGTCCTGTTTTCTGAATATTAATTCAGAATTCATTATCACTAATAATTTCTCTTCATAAATGTTCATTTTGGATAAATTAATGTCCAAATGACTCTAATAATTAATTTATAATTAGACTAAACAGCAGGATGAATCTTCACATGAAAAACCTTGGAGATAATACTGAAAATATTTTCAAGTTAGGAATATAGCATATTGATCTTTCATAAACAAAAATATTATATATCTAACGTATTTTCTATCTTAATTGCCCTCAAGTTATTTTACGGTGAGAAAAAATTAATAGAATTTTATTTGTAGTCTGATAAATTTAACTATTATCAAATTGTTTTTGTTTTATATATGTATATGCAAATCTACTCTTATATATTGCTAAGTATTAAAATATTGACAATTCAAAATATCTTGTCTTTATCTGGTTATGTTATACAGCTAGATGAAGGTGGGATACTGACCAGAAAAATCCTTCAATTTCAAAGATTAAAATAGTTTCATCACTCTTAATCAAAGCTACATATGAAAATTCCTTGAAGTTACTGTAATATTTCCTGCATCACGAAATAAGCCAGATTTCTACTTGATCTTCTAGTCTAAAGAGCTAGATACAGTCTCAGCCTTCAGTTTAAAGCTATTGGCATCCAATTCAAAAGTCTGTAGTTTGTTTGTGTTCTACTTCACCCTGGTGGGTGTAGCCAAACATGCGCAATCCTGCTATTAGCACCCAACCCCTTCCCGTCTTCCAACATGTAGAGTCCCAATATCCTTAGGGCTCTCTGGTGTTGTGCCAACCTACAAAATCAGGAGGTACTTCCACCCAAAACTTGGTTTGGCTATGAAAACGGAAGATGCCACATGCACACCAAGAGGATATAAAAACATTTATTAATGAAGAGTTTTGTGGGGAGAAAGCAAGGTACTCTTCCTAAGCAGGTCTGAAAGCAACTTAAGAGAGGAGGGTTTTTATTGTGGGAAGGGCTGGGGTGGGAGTTCCTGCACATGGGTGGACAGGGGCTTGTACAGTTTGTCTCTCACAGGTGCTAATGGAGGGGGCGCCCAGGCTGTCTTATCAGCTTTCCCAGATGAGGTGCAGAAGACAAAAGAAGAAGTGTGAGGCTTAAAAACTGTTAACAGTCAAACACAAAAATAAAGTCAGTCTTATTTTTATTACCCATAGAAGTGGTGACGTCCCTTAGTGGTGTCTTGGGGACTCCAGGGTGTCCAATGTTGGACACTCCACTGGTGTGAAAATGTCTATTTCCTTTCTTCACACAAACAGACCTTTCCCTATGCAGATCCACTGGGTAACAGTGGTTAGTAGTGAGTAATTTAACTCTTCTCCATGAGGAAGCTATATAGTTGCTCCCTTCTCACTGAACAACATTACACTGGTTAATGAATTTAGTTAAATCAATAAGGGATACTGTGAATGAAGATATATTGAAGAACTGTGTAAGACCAGCAAAGAGCCAGTTTTGGCTCAAGCCTTAGCAGTGACCCCCATTCCCACTATGTACAGTAATTTAATAAATACTATTTCAGATCTGCATATGATGAACTTGAATGCTACTATCTTAGCTCCTCGTAACCATCACATAACTTTCAAATTATTTCCCTTTTTCTCCTAGCTTTGCCTCCATTAATAGAATGGCATAAGTTTCAACTGTGGACTTGACTGCTGTGGCTACCACTGTTTCCTAACATGGGACTTGTCCAGGGACTCCACATCTAACCTAAACCAACACAGTAAGGTCTTCTTGCTTCATATTTCCTGAATTTTACAGCAATCACAATTTATCAGAGTTGAAGTCTCTTTGATATTATAAATAAAATGAATTAGGCAAAACATTATCTGTAGTCATATTTGGTAATAAAAATTTAAATTATATTAATCAGAGACATTTGCTCAATTCTAGAATTGCTCTTTCTATAATTCATCTCCCCTAAGTACTTTTCATTAATGCATCTCCTTATGTAAATTGAAAATTATGGAGTAAATAACCAGATACTACAACCCAGGTACAGATTTAAGATGCTCCTTTTTGTGCATAATTCAGCCATGCTATAGATTATTTGCAGTCATTTGCAAAGGATAATTATTCATAAATGAGGTCCATGGGGCGCCCCCCCCCTGCAATTAATTTAACATGAGTGTGTCCCTGGCTTCAGAAGTTCTCTGCTGGTCATTGAAATGGGGTGTTTGTATGCCCCTCAAAGATAGATGTAGAATGTAATGTGTATTAAATATGATTACAACTGTTTCTACAAAGAGAATTTCCCTACTAGCTGAGTTTTCCCATTTTTATAGTGAAGATACTGCTCAATTTATCAGCACATTTTCAAGCAAAAAAAAATCAACAAATTCTATAACATTAGTCATGTAATCACACAAACTATTTGCTTTCCAGACAATATTTTAAAACCGCTGGTAGTGTGGCCTGTCTCCCCATGGGTTATCGTAGAATCATAGAGCAGGAAGAGACCCTGAGAGAAGATTGGTGCAATCCCCTGTCCCTTAGGAAGGGCTGCAACTAAATCATCCCAGACAGAAACACATTTGCCCTAATTTTGATGAGCTCCAGAGACAGAGCTCTTGAGACTTCCTATTCTGAATAGAAAGAAATCCTTTCTTAGAGCTAAACAATCCCTCTCATTAGAGCCAAGCTCCATTTATCTGTGTCTGGCTATTGTTTGCTTTGGAGAAGCAATGTTTATGTCATGTACTCTAACAATGTTTATGTCATGTACTCTTTCCAGATGAACTTACTTATTTTTTAATCAAGTATTTTAAGAGACAGGACATTGCTATCTTGACCAGGCTGTTCCTGAACTCTTCGCCTCATGCTATCTGCCCACCTCAGTCTCCTGAGTAGCTGGGATTATAGACACCTGGCTCTACAAGAATTTGAATCAATTTTGTCCTCATGGATGTTGTTTCCAAAACTTTAAAAGCAGCTTTAAATGTTTTTAAATCTCTGTGATGACCCTCTCATCTTTCTAGAATGTATCTCCATTCCTCTTCAGTTCTGTAATCTAGAAATATATATCATTTTCCAGTAGGGCTCTAACCAGTGATGGGGAGGAGGGAGATCTATATCTTAAATGACATTTTTTTCTCCATGTAGGCATTTTTTGTTTTCATATGGGTTGGTCATATATAGAATATTTGAAAAGTGTGTTCTTGACACTTTGTAATATAAATTCTTGAGATTTAAGACATCTCTATACTCATTTTATACCTTCTTAGCACATTAGCAATGTATGATCTCCATGTGTACATTTTCACTACTGATTATATTACCTGATGAACATTTTTATTTTGTAAGTGATAAAAACATTTCTACATATAAACTTGGCAGTGTAAAGCTGCCACTCAGTGAAAATTACCCAATCACATCAGCAGCTTTTTACAAATCTAAGGTAGTGGGACATCTAATGTATATGAATAAGCTAATTTAAATTTCTTCCCTTTTGTTGTGATAAAATGTACATAACACAAAATGTATTATTCTAATCCATTCAGTTTATAGTTCAGTGGCATTCATTGCATTCACATTGTTGTGCAACTATCTCCACAATCTGTATTTGGAAATTTTTCATCATCCCAAACTGAAACTCTGTACCCATTAAACAATGACTCCTCATTTCCTCTCTCCTAGTTTCTGGTAACCACTATTCTACTTTTTGTTTCTATGGTTTTCACTATTCTAGGTACCTCATCTAAACAGAATCATATACTATTTGTTCTCTTTGGTCTGTCTTATTTCACTCAGCATAATGTCTTCAAGGTTTCTCCTTTATCTTTTGTTCCAGATTTGAAAATGATACACCAGGAGATGCAGTGTGAATAAAAGAATACTGAAAAGGAAATTTTTGAATTCTTCAGGATATACAGCTAGTCTGGGAAGGTTTCCAGAATTAGGCCTATCTGCAGAGAGCTATGCTAATTATGACATAAAAGAACAGGTCTGTGGCTTGTGTCTTGAGATTCAAAGGCTAAATTCCTATCAAGTTTCTGACTAATTGAAAGCTCAGACAGTAATTTTGGAAACAGCTGCCTGGAAATGAAAATTTTAAATGCAGAATAATCTTGAAAAGTTTTTTTTTTTTAAGTTGCAGATCACAGGTTAGACCTGAAAATAGGCCCATCATCAGAATCCCAAGCAGGCAGGTGGAAGCTGATCACTCAGAGATACCCACAGCAATGTGGTTTTTCATGCCTTCCATGAAGACATTCACTTCCATAACCAAGTGTAAAAGATTTCTGTTTGTCTCCTTGGGCGTCTCCTTGAGAGTGTCATTTCATGACACCAGGCACATGCTCAGTGGCTCCCTCTAGGGTGACACACATGAATAATAAGTGTGTTCTTACAGATTCTAATCTGCAGAGAAAATAAAATGTGGAGTGACAGGTGGCTCCCTGTTGACGTGAAGATTTTTGTTTTGTTTTGTTTTTCATGATGGCACCTTTCTAAGAATCCGAACATTGAATCTCATCCTTCTGAGAGGACACTACACCACTAGAGGGAATCAAACAGAAGATACAAAATTTCTGCTCTCAGTTCTATAAGTGAATCATCTAGAGAATTTCAGCAAGTCAGCTTTCCTCTTTGTCTCTTCCTAGACATTTTGTAATGCTTGCGATGTTTTATTTATCGTCTGTAATATGTTAACACTGCAGCAGCCTTAATTACATGGGTATTGGAACCTCCTCAAGGGAAGAAATGTTGAATTCAACTTATTTTTTTTAATGCAGAAATCCCAGTGTATATATGATCTGTTGAGGAATGATGGTCTACGTGAAGTATTATGACTGAGACTCTATGAAGAACACTTTCCACATCATACTTTGAGGTTGAAATTAAGTATTAGAATTGGAAACTGTAAATAATCCTAGAACTGACCTACTTCAATCTCAGGAAAGCTGTGGTCCAAGGATGTTAGGCTGTTTCCAAATCCTAACGCTAGTAACAACTGAGATTAAGAATATCAGTTCCTGACTGCTCGAAAAGTTAGAAGGTAATTTTTAGAATTAGTTTGCCTATGAATATAGTAGTAGCTTGTGCTATTAATATTAGTAGCTAGTGCTACTAAAAGTAATTTATTTAAAGTGGTAACTCACTGATTAGAGCTGAGAATAAGCCAATAATCAGAATTAAACACAGGCTGGGGAAACATTACCTGAGATTATATAGGTGAAACTTCACGAACAACTCAAAAGCATGGCTAAAACTGTTTGATGTTTAATTTTCTCTTTCTGCTTTTTTTTTTTCTTCTTCTTTTTAGACGGAGTCTCATTCTGTCGCCAGGCTGGAGTGCAAGGGTGCAATCTCAGCTCACTGCAACCTCCGCCTCCTGTGTTCAAGTGATTCTCCTGCCTCAGCCTCCCGAATAGCTGGGATTACAGGCACGTGCCACCATGCCTGGCTATTTTTTTGTATTTTTAGGGAAGACGGGTTTCACTGTGTTAGCCAGGATGGTCTCGATCTCCTGACCTCATGAACCACCTGCCTCAGCCTCCCAAAATGCTGGGATTACAGCCATGAGCCACCACGCCCGGTCCTCTCTTTCTGCTTTTAATTGTGAACTTTGCATAGTGACATTTTAAAAAATAGGTTAAATTTATGTGTACTGAAATGTACAGATTTTTAGCATACAATTTGATGTTTTAATGAATTTATACACCAGGGTAACTACTATTCCTGTGAGGATGGAATATTTTCATCACCTCAGAATGTTCCTTCATGCTCTCTTTCCATTAAGTCCCTATTCCCCTTAGGCAAAAACTTCTAATTTTCATCTTCATAAGTTAATTCATTTTTCCTGTTCTTGAGTTTTACATAAATGGAATCATACAGCATGAATTTTATATCTATCTGTTTGCTGCAGCATAATATTTGGGGGGGTTCATCTGTTGCAACATTGCTATGGTTTGAATGGGTCCCTCCAAGATTCAAGTGTTGAAACATAATGGTCATTGTGATAGTATTAAGAGATGGGACCTTTAGAAGGTAATTAGGTCATGAGGTTCATTCCTTATAAGGACTATAAGGGTCCTTATAAAAAAAAGGCTTCACACGGTATTTCTTTGGTGCTCTTACCCTTTTTCCTTTCACCATGTGAGGACATGTGTTCCTCCCTCCAACTCTGAAGCAGAGAGCAGCCCGTGCCAGACAACTAAACCTGCCAGTACCTTGTTCTTGGATGCCCAGCCTCCAGAACAGTGAGAGATACATTTCTGTTCCTTACAAATTACCTGGTGTCAGGTATTTTGTATTAGCAGCCTGAGTGGACTGAGACAAATGTATATTATATAGTTCATTATTTCTTTTTTTGTATTATACTTTATGTTCTAGGGTACATGTGCACAACGTGCAGGTTTGTTACATATGTGTACATGTGCCATGTTGGTGTGCTGCACCCATTAACTCGTCGTTTACATTAGGTATATCTCCTAATGCTATCCCTCCCCACTCCCCCCACTCCACAACAGGCCCGGGTGTGTGATGTTCCCCTTCCTGTGTCCAAGTGTTCTCATTGTGCAATTCCCACCTATGAGTGAGAACATGCGGTGTTATTATTTCTTACTGAATAGATTTTAGTGTGTGAGTTTGTCTTCTCCATTCTCAAGATAATTGACTTTTGCTTCCTATATGTCTAGGATCTATATCAGATTTTAAAAACTTTGATATGATTTTAAATGTATAGAAAAATGGAAAATAGCACAAAGAAATCTCTTATTTTTAAATAAAATTAAGTAATTGTAGAGAAAAGGGAAGTCTTGCACACTGTTGTTGGGAAAGTAAACTAGCACAGTCATAATGGAAAACAGTATGGAGGTTCCTCAAAATACTAAAAATAGAATTATCATGTGATCCAGAAATCCCACTCACGAGGGCATCTGTAAAGAAAATGAAATCAGTCTGCTGGAGAGATATCTGCTCTCCTATGTTCATTGTAGCACTCTTCACAGTAACCAAAATATGGAATCAACCTAAATGTTCATCACTGTATGAAAGGATAAAGAAAATGTGTTATATATACACAGAGGAATACTACTCAGCCTTTTAAAAAAGGAAATCTTGTCATTTGAGACAAGATGGGTGACCTGGAGAACATCATGTAAAGAAAATGAGCCATCATGTTAATGAAATAAGCCAGGTATACAAAGATCTCACTTAAATGTAGAATCTAAAAAAGTTGATCTCATAGAAGCAGAGAGCACAAAGATGGTGATCAGGGGTTGGAGTGGGGAAGTTGGGGAGATGTTGGTCAAAGGGTATGAAATTTCAGTTAGATAGGAAGAATAAGGTCAAGAGATTTATTGTACAACACGGTGACTATAGATAATAACAACATATTGTATTCTTGAAAATCCCTAAGACACTAGATTTTAAGTATTGTTCCCTCAAAAAACGGTAACTATGTGAGGTAATATGCATGTTAATTAGCTTGATTTAACCATTCTATGATCTATATGTATTTCAAAATATATTGCACACAATAAATACGTACAATTTTTGTCAATTAAAAATAATTTAGGAAATTCAGCAATTGTTTGTATTTTGTTTTATTTGTTTTAATGTTTTCTCTCTTCTCTGCATATATACATGTACATATGTATGTGTGTACCAAGGATAGAAAGAAACTATATGTATACACATTTATACAAATATAGTATTTGTGTACCAATACATGTATAAATATGTGTGCATACATATAGAAGCACATATGTATAGGCTTAGAGATTTTTAAAAAATCTGTAAGTTTGTAACCTTAAAGTCTTTAAGCCTATACATCTGTGGATATATATGTGCACACAAAAATAGAATGAAATGTATGTGTGTACATATATGCATATGTTTATACATAGCTTAGTCAGGATTTTTAAGAGAAACAGAACCAATAGAATATAAATAGATATCAAGTGAAGTTTGATTATGAGAATTGGCCCATACAATTATAGAGGCCGAGAAGTCTTACATGATTAATTGTGTTTCATAATTTAAAGCTTTTTCTCATTAAAAGACACTATTAATAAAAAGAAATAAAAGCCACGAATGGGAGAAAATATTTGCAAAATGTATAGGTGATAATAAACTTGTATCTACAATAAGCAAAGAACATGAAATTCTTGCAAATCAATAATAGAAGACAAAACACACAATTAAAAAAATAGGTTAAAGATTTGAACAGACACTTCACCAAAAAGGATGCAAGAATGGCAAATGAGTGAACAAAAAGTTTGCTCAGTATTTTCAGTCATTAGGAAAATCATTATTATTCCTATGCCAGCTTTAGTAAGATAAACTTCATGTGCTATAAAATTCACCTATAGTGTATGTTTTAGTGGCTTTTGGTATACTCACTGGGTTGTGCAACCATCACCACAGTCTATTTGGCAACATTTTTACCACCTCAAAAAGCAAGCCTGAACTGTTTAGCTTCTATTTCTATTCTCCCAATCTCCGCAGACAGAAGCAATCATTCACCTATTTTCTGTCTCTATTGATTTGCCTATTCTAAATATGTCATATAGCAAATCATGTAATATGTGGTCTTTCATTAGTGGCTTACTTCACTTGGCATGATGTCTTCAGGGATCATCCACGTTGTAGCAAATTATCCCTATTGTATAGATATGCCACATTTTATTTATCCATTAATCAGTTGGTGAACATTTGGGTTGCTTCCACCATTTGGCTATTATGAATAATGTGGTTATGAACAATTGTGTACAATTGCTTGTGTAGACATATGTTATTTTCTCTGGAATATATACATAAAAGTGGGAATGCTTGGTCATAGGGTAATTCTATGTTTACTATTTGAGAAATTACCAGAGTATTTTTCTAAGTGTCTGCATCATTTTACATTCAGGCCCATAAAGTAAAACCCTTCTGATATTCCACATACTCAACATTTGTAATCATCTTTTTTTGTGTGTGCAGAAGGTGCAGGTTTGTTACATAGGTATACACATGTCATGGTGGTTTGCTGCACCCATCAACCCATCATCTACATTAGATATTTCTCCTAATGCTATCCTTCCCCTAGCCCTCCACTCCCTGACAGGAGTGTTCCCCTCCCTGTGTCCATGTGTTCTCATTGTTCAACTTTCACTTATGAGTGAGAACATGCAGTCTTTGGTTTTCTCTTCCTGTGTTAGTTTGCTGAGAATGATGGTTTCCAGCTTCATCCATATACATCCACGGTGTATATGTGCCACATTTTCTTTATCCAGTCTATCATTGATGGACATTTGGGTTGGTTCTAAGTCTTTGTTATTGTGAATAGTGCTGGAATAAACATATGTGTGTATGTGTCTTTATAGTAGAATGATGTATAATCCTTTGGGTATATACCCAGTTGTGGGATTCCAGGACCAGATGGATTCACAGACGATTCTACCAGAGATACAAAGAGGAGCTGGTACCATTTTTTCTGAAACTCTTCCAAACAATAGAAAAAGAGGAAATCCTCCCTAACTCATTTTATGAGGACAGCATCATCCTGATACCAAAACCTGGCAGAGACACAACACAAAAGAAAATTTCAGGCCAATATCCCTGATGAACATTGATGTGAAAATCCTCAATAAAATACTGGCAAACAGAATCCAGCAGCACATCAAAATCCTTATCGACCATGATCAAGTCAGCTTCATACCTGGGATGCAAAGCTGGTTCAACAGACACATATCAATAAACATAATCCATCACATAAACAGAACCAATGACAAAAACCACATGATGATCTCAACAGATGCAGAAAAGGCCTTCGATAAAATTCAACACCCTTTCATGCTAAAAAACTCTCAATAAACTTGGTATTGATGGAACGTATCTCAAAACAGTAAGAGCTATTTATGACAAACCCACAGCAAAAGCTGGAAGCATTCCCTTTGGAAACCGGCACAAGACAATGATGCCCTCTCTCATCACTCCTATTCAACATAGTATTGGAAGTTCTGATTAGGGCAATCAGGGAAGAGAAAGAAATAAAGGGTATTCAAATAGAAGGAGAGGAAGTCAAATTGTCTCTGTTTGCAGATGACATGATTGGATACTTAGAAAACTCCTTTATCTCAGCCCAAAATCTTCTTAAGCTGGTAAGCAACTTCAGCAAAGTCTCAGGATACAAAATCAATGTGCAAAAATCACAAGCATTTTTATACACTAATAATAGCCAAACCATGAATGAACTCCCATTCACAATTGCTACAAAGAACAAAATACCTAAAAATACAACTTACGAGGGATGTGAAGGACCTCTTCAAGGAGAACTACAAATCACTGTTCAAGGAAATAAGAGAGGACACAAATGGAAAAGCAATCCATGCTCATGGATAGGAATAATCAATATTGTGAAAATAGACAAAGTAATTTATAGATTCAATGGCACTTCCCTCAAGCTACCATTGACTTTCTTCACAGAATTAGAAACAAACTACTTTAAATTTCATATGGAATCAAAAAGAGCTCAGATAGCCAAGACAACCCTAAGCAAAAAGAACAAAGCTGGAGGCATCATTCCACATGACTTCAAACTATACTACAAGGCTACAGTAACCAAAACAGAATGGTACTGGTACCAAAACAGATATATAGATGAGTGGAACAGAACAGTGCTTCATAAATAATGCCATGCATGTACAACCATCTGATCTTTGACAAACCTGACAAAAACATGCAATTGGGGAAAGGATTCCCTATTTAATAAACGGTGTTGGGAAAACTGGCTAGCCATATGCAGGAAACAGAAACTGGACTCCTTCCTTACACCTTATACAAAAGTTCTCAAGATGAATTAAAGACTTGAATGTAAGACCTAAAACAGTAAAAACTCTGGAAGAAAACCTAGGCAATACCATTCAGGACGTAGGCTAGGCAAAGACTTCATGACTAAAACACCAAAAGCAAGGGCAACAAAAGCCAAAACTGACAGATGGGTTCTAATTAAGCTAAAGAGCTTCTGCACAGCAAAAGAAACTATCATCAGAGTGAACAGGCAACCTACAGAATGAGAGAAAATGTTTGCAATCTGTATTGCAAGGTCTAATATCCAGAATCTACAAGGAACTTAAACAAATTTACAAGAAACAAACAAACAACCCCATCAAAAAATGGGTAAAGGGTATCAACAGACACTTCTCAAAAGAAGACATTTATGAAGTCAACAAACGTATGAAAAAAAGCTCATCATCACTGGTCATTAGAGAAATGCAAATCAAAACCACAATGAGATGCCATCTTACACCAGTTAGAATGGCAATCATTAAAAAGTCAGGAAACAACAGATGCTGGTGATGATGTGGAGAAATTGGAATGCTTTTACGCTGTTGGTGGGAGTGTAAATTAGTTCAACCATAGTGGAAGACAGTGTGGCGATTCCTCAAGGATCCAGAACCAGAAATATCACATCTTTTTGATTGTCGTTATCCTAGTGCTTGTGATATTTTATTGACGTCTTGATTTGCATTTGCATTCATAAGAATTCTTTATATATCCTAGATACAAGTCCTTCATCAGATATATGATTTTAAAATATTTTCTCCTATATTGTTGGTTATATTTTCAAGTTTTTGATAGTATCACTTGAAGAAAAAAAGTTTTAAATTTTTATGAAGTCATTTATCTGTTCTGTAATTGCTGTTGTTTATACATTGATGTCATGTCTAAAAATACATTTCCAAATTTGAGATTATGCAGATATAACCCTATGCTTTCTTCTAAGAATTTTATCTCTTACATTTAAGCCTTCATTCAATTTTTAGCTGAGTTTTATATATTGTGTGAACTAAGGGTCCAACTTCATTCTTTTGCACATGGATATCCAGTTGTCCTAGTACCATTTGTTGAAAAAGTCACAAATTATTAACATACATAATAACAAGTAGATGTGATTTGCTAACATTTTCTTACGAATTTTTGCATCCACAACCTTGAAAGATACTGTCCCTAATTTCCTTTTCTTGGAATAGCCCCTCAATGTTCCGATACCACAGCAATACTGACTTCTTAAAATGAGTAGGAAAATGTTTCTCCATGTTTTTGAAATATTTTGTGAAGAATTGGTATTATTTATCTCTTCCCAGGAATATTCAACAAGAAACCTCTCTGGTCCTGAAAATTTCAGAATGAGAATGTTTATCACTATGAATTCAATTATTTAATAGATATTTAGCTATTCATATTTCTTTATTTCTTCATTAGTGAGTCTGAAAAATTTTTATCTATCTAGAATTTGCCTGTTTTATTTAAGCTGTTGAATTAAATGGAATAAAGTTGTTCACCATATGTCTTTATTATCTTTTTGATGTTCAGGATCCATAGCAATGTTTGAGCTTTCATTCTTTTTTCAAAAATTTTTACTTTAAATTCTAGGATGCATATGCAGAAAGTGCAGGTTTTTTACATAGGTATACATGTGCCCTAGTGGTTTGTTGCACCCATCAATCCATCAACTAGGTTTTAAGCCCTATATGCATTAGGTATTTGTTCTAATGCTCTCCCTCTCCTTCCCCTTCACCCCATGATAGCCCCCTGTGTGTGATGTTCCCCTCTCTGTGTCCATGTGTTCTCATTGTTCAACTCCCACTTATGAGTGAGAACATGTGGTGTTTGGATTTCTGTTCCTGTGTTAGTTTGCTGAGAATGATAGTTTCCAGCTTCATCCACATCCCTGCAAAGGACATGAACTCATTTTTTACGGCTGCATAGTATTCCATGGTGTATATGTGCCACATTTTCTTTATGCTGTCTATCATTGATGACATTTGGGTTGGTTCTAAGTCTTTGCTATTGTGAATAGTGCTGCAATAAACATAAAATGTGCATGCTTCTTTATAATAGAGTGACTTATAATTCTTCCGGTATATCTAATGGGATTGTTGGGTCAAATGGTATTTCTGGTTCTAGATCCTTGAGGAATCACCACACTGGTTGAACTAATTTACATGCCCACCAAGAGTATAAAAGCATTCCTATTTTTCCACATCCTCTCCAGCATCTGTTGTTTCTTGACATATAAAAAGGCGTATTAAAAATGTCAGTCCTGCTTTGAGATATTCCCTTCTCTACCCAGTTCAAACGAATCTATCTCTCCTCTGAATACACTTTTGTGTAATTCCTCTTTGGATACTTAAAACAAAGGCATTTATGTAAATATTCTGACTAACATTATTAGACAGTAGACAAATGAGGGCAGAATCCATGTGTAAGTTATATCCAATACTTAACACAATGCTTTGCCCATAGCAATTCCTCCATAAAGAATACTGATTCTGTTAGTGAAATGTTCAGATGGTAGGTCTAGAGATGTCTCTATATGAAAAAGACTGGTAAAAGAGGAAAAGCAGATAATATTATACTTAGGAAAATTATAGCAAAGAATAAATTTATCTCAAAAGAAACAAAATTAGAAGAACCAGGTAAAGCTATATAAGAATTTTGCAATCATGGTTCCAGGTCTCATGGAAACCTGGTAATTATATTAGCTTCTATTCCTTGGATGCTTAATGTGCTTAAATATGGAACTGCAATCACTGCTGAATTTCACTAATAGGCCATAAATCAAAAATACCAAACATCAGATTATTTTAGTCCCATCAGAGACACACAGTATGGACAATAAAGGAAGGGTGCATAGGAGCACAGTAATAAAGGCAAGTGGCAGATAAAAGATGTGATGAACAAGAGCCACAGATCTCACCAGATAAGACCTTTTCCAGGACAGATGGTATGGTGGATACTCAAGCTTACGTCGATGAAGTGAGGCAGAGCCTGGTGCATGAGCTACAAAGTGATATGTAAACTAAAAAGAAGATGCCTGAATAAATGCCTTTCTGCTTCTAATTTTAATATTGTGGCAAAACTTCCTTAAATTTTCCCATTCTATTCTGTCCCTTACTGTCTTTGATCAATATGTCATCCCCTACATATAAAGTTTATCATGTGCACTATCATTTTGTACACATACAGTTATTTGCCTTTATTATATTTTACTTGCTTCCTTTACTTTTCTGTCTCTGTTTCTTGGTATCATTGCCCTCATTAATAAGATTACAAAAAATCCAGGGGTAGGAACTATTGCCTGATAAATGTATAGAAAATGCCCCCTGCCCTCCACCGCCCTAAACCTAGTGTAGAACTCTGTATACTATGAGTGAACAATACATGGGCCTTTAGTGAAAAACTGAATTATGAAGAGATTCTTTTTGAAAAACTTATTTGATTAGCATGATATAATGAGATGGCATAGACTCATTTCTCCCTGCACATCCTTGGTAAGTACTACTATAAACACTGGAAAAGATGTAAGAGAAAACCAAAGGAGAGCTCTGAAGGGTGGAGAGAGAAAACATGCTTTGGAACCAAGACTTAAGGAAGAGCACCTATCAGAAAAAGATGATCTGGCTTGGCACCTTCCCACCACAACCTAGCAACAGCAGGCAGCCCAAGTAGACTCATTACATCTCTGGTTGAATGGGAGTCCCTCCTACAACAGTTGGGGATCCCCACACCATCAGAAGGGGCGATTATCAGAGCCCCACTAACAGTGAACAGTAGGTGAATCTCTTTTCTCCTCTCCCCAGTGGAAGGTATGGGGGTGGAACAGGCAACAGTGGCAGGACAGATTTCACCCCAACAATCGATCAGACCAGGGAAGCTTCCTAGTGTTTATGGGCCAGGCCTGGGACTCCTCTTCCCCACTGAGAGATACTTGGCTGCCTGGCCCAGGGAAATCCTTTTTGTCCCTTCAGACAATACTGACAAGGACTAGTGGGAGCCCCAGTGACAGCAGATTAACCAAGCAGACCAAAATGACAGCACAAAGGTTCTGAAAATTTAAAAGTAGCTCTAGACCCACATAGTACATCTAAACAGGGTGACTCTTGCTGAAATAAGAGATTTAAATCAGACTTAGAGTCTCCTAATGTAATAGACAAAAAGAGCAGGATACAATACCCATCATATCAAGAATCAGGAAAATCAAACTTGAATGAGAAATACAATCAATTCACACCAAGATGAATCGTGTATTGGAATTATCTGATGAGAATTTTAAAGCAAACATAAAAATGGCTCAACACTAGCTTATAAATTCTCTTGAAACAAAGATAGAAAATCTCAACAAAGAAATGTTATAAAAAAGACCTAAATAAAAATTACCCAACAAAAAACATAAAAATTAAAATAAAAATAAACCTCACTGGGAGCTCAGTAGTACAGTGGAAATCACAGAGGACAGAATCAGTGAACTTGAGGTCAAACTGTGTCCGGAGTTGGTTCTTTCTGGTGGGTTCGTGGTCTCACTGACTTCAAGAATGAAGCCGCAGACCTTCAGGGTGAGTGTTACAGCTCTTAAAGGTGGCACGGACCCAAAGAGTGAGCATCAGCAAGATTTATCGTGAAGAGCGAAAGAACAAAGCTTCCACAGCATGAAAGAGGACCCAGGCGGGTTGCTGCTGCTGGCTGGGGTGGCCAGCTTTTATTCCCTTATTTGTCCCTGCTCATGTCCTGCTGATTGGTCCATTTTACAGAGTGTTGATTGGTCAATTTTACAGGGTGCTGATTGGTCCATTTTACAAACCTCTAGCTAGCCACAGAGTGCCCATTAGTGCGTTTTTACAGAGCGCTGATTGGTGCATTTTACAAACCTCTTGTAAGATGGAACAGTTCTCCAAGTCCCCATTGGATCCAGGAAGTCCAGCTGGCTTCACCTTTCAAAATTAACAAACTTTACCCAATCTGAAAAACAAAAATAAACTCTTTTGCCCCTCAAAATGAAGAGAGTCTCAGAGCTCTAGAGAACAACAACAAAAGACCTAACCTTTGTGTCATTAGCATCTGATATGGTTTGGCTGTATCCCCAACCAGATCTCAACTTAATTTGTATCTCCCAGAATTGCACATGTTGTGGGAAGGACCCAGGGGGAGGTAATTGAATCATGGGGGCCAGTCTTTCCCATGCTGTTCTTGTGATAGTGAGTAAATCTCATTAGATCTGATGGATTTATCAGGATTTTCTGCTTTTGCTTCTTCCTCATTTCTCTCTTGCTGCCACCATGGAAGAAGTGCCTTTCACTCTCCACCATGATTATGAGACCTCCCTAGCCGTGTGGAACTGTAAGTCAAATCCTCTTACTCTTTTTCTTCCCAGTCTCAGATATATCTTTATCAGCAATGTAAAAACGGACTAATACAGCATCTCAGAAAAAAGGAGAAATAGAGTGTGTGGGATCTAAAGACTATTTTAAAGAAAGCTCCATACTTTCCAAACTTGGCAAAAGGCCCAAGACTCCAGATTCAAGGTGAGCAAATCGGGGAAGAATAAACCCAAAATATTCATGCTGAGACACATTATAATTAAACTTAAAAAAAAAAGACAAAGAAAAATCATGAAGGCAGCCAAGAAGAAATGACTCATTACTCATAGGGTTACACTAATTTAAGTGATAGCAGATTTCTCTTCTGAAACAATTTAGGCCAGATGGAAGTGACACATTTTTCAAGTGCTAAGATAAGAACTGTCAACTGTGAACTATGTGTATGGCAAAACTATTCCTAAGGAATAAAGGGGAAATAAAGGCATTTTCTGATAAAGAATAACTAAAAGAATTTGTCAAATCCACCCTCAAAAACTGGCCAAAGTAACATCTTCAAACAGAGAGAATCTTTAAAAGTAAAGATTCTGGGAGCATAAGGAAGGAAGAAGGAGCACAAGTGGGTTCATACAGTAGACTATCATTTCTTTCATGAGTTTTATTAATTGATTGCCTAATTGAATCAAAGATTGTCACACCATCTGATAAGAAAATGGTATGTAACTGTAAGCATAGCAAAGGAACCTAAAAGAAAGATTTCCGCTCTCTATATGAAGTGAAAAAAATGTTGATTCTTAGTAGAATGGAAGATAAGAAAAGGAAAACAGAGTAAAAAAACCAGAGAGAAATAACATAAAACACAAAATTAAATGGCAAACTTAAGCTCTAGCATATCAGTAATTACCTTAAGTATAAATAATCTAAATTCACCTATAAAAAGACAGAGATTTTCAAAGTGGATGAAAAAACATAAACTAACTATATACTGTTTACAAGAAGGTCACTTCAAATTCAACACCATAGGTAACTTGAAATGAAATGATGAAAAAAAATGCCATGCAAACATTATATAATATATTAATAATATAGACTGTGTGTGTTTGTGTGTGTGTGTGTGCGTGTGTTTAAAACCTAGTAAGGGTCTGAATGAGAGAAGATGAAGGAGCCAAATCAGTGTACATCACTGAATCTGGGTAGGAAGTTTATCACTAATGTTAAGGAATTTAACAAGTATATGTAAACACATTGTCTCATTGGATTCTCCAAATACATCTGTGGAACTGGCGTGTCTAACTGGCCTTCTCTAGCAAACAAGGGGCCTAGGGAATTGTCTCAGGCTGGTGTTCCAGGTGCTGTGGTCACTTTGGGACTGACTGGGATTCAACATGTAGAGCAAAGGAAACTTTGCTTCTCCTGAAAATCAGAGCCTGAAAGGTTGGAAGAAAGAGGGCAGCAAGAGGAAAAATGACACTTAAGGCTAATTGGCAACAGTGAAGAGGTTAAATTGAGCAAACATGTTGCAGAAGGCCTGACCTCACATTGTTCTGAAAGACTATTCAGAGCAAAAAGCTAAGTCCCATTTGTGAGATGATGGAAGAGACACCTAAGGGCAGGAAGAAAGTTGCTGTTACTTGGCAGGGCTGAGAGTATTCCCATTATGTGAAAAATGAAATGAACTGACATGCTGAAAGTCACATTATAACTGATAGCACCAAAATCTCAGAACGCAAAGCTAAGTAATTACTACCTTTTCCCCAATAACTGTTGAAATAAAAAAGTCAGCTGATGACTAACCAAAATAACACTAATAATTGGTAGAGTTGGGATTGAAATCTAGGGCACATTCTTCAATATCATGTGACTTATTTGAATTTGAAGAGAGGCCTTTTAGGGAACAGGACATATGAAAGATTTTTCTCTGGTATCACATTCCTTTAGATAGCCCAATGAATGAAGCTGTAACAGAGATGTTTGTCTCAGTGGAGCCTGTCTCATACACATCAGAATGGTTTTTTTAGCACTCTTGTGCCACTGAACTGAAACCTGGCACTTTTTGACACCAGCGTATGAGGTGAAGGGATCTCTTCACTCTCATCACCACTCCACCCTCCCACTTCTTTGCATGAGTCTCTGCAAGTTATTCCCTGACACTTGGTATGGACAGTCGAGTACAGACATCTGGACTTTGGAAAATTACATCAAGGTTTTAATATGTTGAGTAATTTGTTCATCTATATACATGTAAATAAGAATATTGTAGAGGAAGAAAGAATGCTATTAACACTGTCTTTCAATTAATTGGTAGCCAATCCCTGCCCCACCAAAAGAAAAAAGAAATCCAGTATCAGGCTTACGGTTCTAATGTGGTGGGGTATAATTTTAACATTATCGAGGAGGGTGATAACACTAACAGCATTCAGAAAAGAGTCTAGTATTCTGTACTCTATAGAGCAATAAATGGTGTCTTAGTGTGGGTATGAGCTCCAAAATGGCATGAACAACAGGAATAATAAGCATTAATCTAATTGACAATGCCAACTATCTCTACCTGTTTACCATATCTGTCACTTGGCAAGAATATGAAGATGATTAGTGAAAAGGAGAGTAGAAAATACTTCTATTATTTAGATATTAAGCATCTACTGAGTCCCTGCTATGTGCACAAAACTAGACAGTTGCTGAGACAGTGACTCAATGGGTTTTCAATATGTCTCAGTAAGTATTTCATAATCTAGAAAAAGCTTTTATGCTTTGTTCACATTCAAGTCTCAAGTCAAAAAATCTTCATCTAACTGGATTTTTATCCACGATGTTTAAGTTTGTTAAAATTTTCTAAAGTGAAACCAGTAGACTCAAAACATCAATGCTTACTAACCATTTATATTCTTTAATTATGTTTACTTAGCAGATCACATAAACAACATGTTCACAACTAAAACCATTTTACCACAAGAATAAAGTCACTTGTTTATCTAAGAGCTAACCACTGTTGATAGATATTAGCATTATTGTTTCACTTTGCTGTCGGCAAAGAAATGGAATAGATGCTTGCAACCTATTATACATTACACATCAGATGAGGAAAGGCAGAAAAATGAAAAGAGGTAGCTCAGAAGGAAATGAATACAGCAATAACCAAAAGGAAAACAGAATCTTGGCAGACATGCACAACACACCGTCTGCTCTCTTCCGATTCCAAAGATTGACATTGAAAGTCAAGAAAAATAATGCTTGTGTCCTAAATTAAAGATACACAGGTATTTATATAATTACCTATGAATTTAAGGAAGAATAAGACTTTGTTCCAAGAACTGGGTGCAGATTTATTTCATAGAGTTTGCTCATTTGAATTTTTAATTAGGAGTTACAGTCACAATTCACACAATAAATTGGGACATGCCAGTCATAGGAGTTGACAGTTGAGAATCGCTTAGTACTAATTATTAAGAAAATGTATAGAACAAATTTGGTTTGGTTATACTTGATTATGATGCTGATGAACAAAGACACCGTTGCTGTTAGATGTTACTTGTAATGTAGTGAGGAAAATTGTTTTTTGATAGTCTATGGAGCTTTGCATCTATATTTTTGTGAGAAAATTGTTGAGACTCATGCCCATCACTTCATTCAATTCTTCATAAGGTCCCAAATAAATTTTTCTTAAACATTAGTAGTGAGAGAAATTTTTATTTTTTGAAGAATAATCTGTATCTTCCTCTTGAAAAATTGGAAGTATATAACTTGCCATCTTAAGTTCCCTATGAACTTGACATTTGTGTCTCGAGGATCTAGCATAGTATAGGACTTAAGGAAGGAAGGCATTTGTGAAATGAATGAATAAATGAATAATTAAATTTTGTTTACTAAGAAATAGTGGCAATGATCACAGTCATATTGGGCCATAATGCTGGCATATTTATTTTTCTCAATCCTAGTTTTCCATTTTTATTTCTATTTTACTAGCTTTATTGTACAGTCATTTCTGCTTCAAGTGAGCTTCATTTGTGGCAAAGAAAAACACCCACATACCTAACAACAATATAGGGAGAAATAAAAAAATATATTTAGCAAAGGTACAAGCAACATGTTACATGATCACTGAGGAGGAAGTAGGTGAGTCTAGCTGGAATTTGTTAAGGAAATAGAGACATTGAGAAGGGAAGAAATGTCTTGAGCATTCCTGGCATGTTTGGAGAACAGTTAATTATCCGAACTGACTAAAGCAGAGATTTTATAAGGAGAAAAAGTAGGAGATAAAACTAAAAAGGCAACTATGAATGAGACCGAGAAGGATGATGAATGGTATGTTAAGACAGTCGTCCCCAACCTTTTTAGCACCAGGGAAAGGTTTCATGAAAGACAATTTTTCCAGGGATTGAGGTGAGGCGTTGGTTTTGGGATGAAGCTGTTCCACCTCAGATTATCAGTAGTTAGATTCCTCTAAGGAACATGCTACCTAGATCCCTCACATGTGCAGTTCACAACAGGGTTCAGGCTCCTATGAGAAACTAATGCTGCCGCTGATCTGACAGGAGGTGGAGCTCGGGCGGTCATGCTGGCTAGCTTGCCACTCACCTCCTGTGGTGCAGCCTGGTTCCTAACAGGCCATGGAGCGGTACCAGTCTGTGGCCCAGGGATTGGGAACCCCTGGCTTAAAAGTTTGATCATTACACACTGGGGCCTATCGTGGGGAGGGGGGAGGGGGGAGGGATTGCATTGGGGAGTTATACCTGATATAAATGATGAATTGATGGGTGCTGACGAGTTGATGGGTGCAGCACACCAACATGGCACAAGTATACATATGTAACAAACCTGCACATTATGCACATGTACCCTAGAACTTAAAGTATAATAAAAAATAAAAAAAATAAAAAAGAGTTTGATCATTAAATTGCACAGTTAGGAGCCACTGAAGTTAACTGAGGAAAAAATCTAAAGGCATTGTTGTTATTCCTTAGGAAGATAACTTAAATGGCAGTATGATGGATGATTTGGAGAAATGAGAGACTTAAAGCAGAGGAAACAATTGGAAGGTTTTGCAATAATTTGTTATAGATAATAAGATACATCACAGGGAAATATATATATGGATTCAAAGAAAAAGTAAAAATCAAGATGACTCAGCCACTAAGGGGATATGAAGATAAACAGTGAAAAGAATTCATGATGGGACTGTAATGATACTATTTAAGGAGAGAGGGATCCAACAAGTGAAAAACCATTGAAAAGAGACAATAACACAGAATGTCATGCAGGTGTTACTGTGTGTACTGCTTGACATCAACTAAAACAAAAGCCTGTGACCCTTGCAGGTAGTCTTCTTAGGGTCTTTAATTCTTTTTTCACTGCTAGATATTTATTTTATCTAACATACTGCCTGAAATATAATGGCACTCATATTTCAGGTTGTATGTTAGGTATTTAATCTTCACTGTAACGCTGTAAGGCAGGGTACTTTCCTTTAAATTATAGTTGCAGATGCTATTTGAGTGTCTTCTCCATAAACACACAGTGGTCAAGTGACCAAGGACAAATTGTAACCCTCAGGTTTGTCGGAGTCCAAAGGCCATACTCTCACAGTTCTTCACCATCTACTTTTCTTTTGAATATGCCGAGTCAAGTACAGGGGGACCATCCCTATCCAGCAAATGCTGATGGAGGTTGCAAATGCAGATGTGGTGCCCAGGAGAAGAGCTAGGCTGGGAACATAGTTTGAACCATCTGATGGGAGGTAAGGGTTGAAAGCGTATTGGGGGCTGAAATCACTAAGGGGAGCATGTGTGGGAAAACCAAGAATTTAACCTTGAGAAAGTTACATCTATAAGGCAGGTAGAAAAAAAGAGGCCATAGAGAAGGCTGTTCTGTAATGAAATGAGAATGAGGTTAAATTAAGCCGAGAAGAAGTAGGTCAAAAGGGAATGGGTGATCAGCAGTGTCAATACTGCAGAAAGTCACATGAGCATGAGATCCAGGAAGAGGCACCTAAATGCTGGGAGGAGAAATTAATCAGAGACTCTAAACAGCAGCATTTAGGTATTAGAGACTATAAAACTCAGAAGCAGCTCTTCTGAGAATGGAGGGATGAAAATGCAGGAAAAAACTAAAGGTTTTTTATTTGTGATTTTTGGCGATGAAAAAAATGGAGGTGGAAAAGAAGCTGGGGATAGGGCACATTGTGATGAGGTTTTAAGTTAATTGTTTTGATATTTGTGTTCTTTTTTATTGACTATAGTGAAGTTATTGAAATTATTTTGATTTTTGTTTTTCTTTGGCTATAATGAAGATGTGTTAAAGTGTAAAAAGGAAGCTGTGAAAGAGATATGAAAAATAGGAGGAAGAGAGAGAGAGAAAATGAAGGAAGATGTATAATCCTGGGCTCTAGCTACACAGCCTCTGATGTGCTGAACTGCAGACAGAGCAGTGTGGCAGCCGAATGACAAACACAGCAAATTGAGCAACATAAAACCTCTGTAACTTTAACATCATAGCTGATTAAGGTTTCTGGCATGTAAAATGCATCCACTGTGAGAAATTCTGTATCTCAGACGTGACTCATTGTTTAGCATATTTATATCTTTAGGAAATACTAAAGATGCTTCCTCAAGCATATGATTGCATTATAAGAGCACATGTAAGAGCACTTAGTTTGATAGTAAAGAGTGGCTACCAGTAGCTTAGATTTGCCACAAAAATATCTATAGTCAATCTTTAAAATAAGTGATCATAAAATAAATATCTAGCAGTGAAAAAAGAATTAAATACCATAAGAAGACTATCTGCAAGGGTCACAAGCTCTTCATCTAGTCGATGTCAAGCGGTACACACAATAGCAAGACTATGCATTTTTGCATAATGACTAGACATAACAGAGAGAGTAGAATATATGATAGTTTGGCTCGAAAAGAAGATAGTTATCAACATTTTTGGAATCAGCAACTTTGAAATTATGGGAAATGAGGAGAATATAAAAAGACATGAGTAAACAGAATGCCTAGTAATTTGAGAAGAAACTGAAAGAGCAAATTAGAATATTGCAAAACAAACATAGCGGCCCTAAAGGCAAGTCCCCAAAACAAAAACTTTGTTCCATCCTAGATAAAGATAGCAAAGGATTCTAGGAATGGGATTGCCATGTCTTAGAATGTGTGCTTCACTTCATAAGAAACTGATGGACTCATATCTGTAATCCCATCACTTTGGGAGGCTAAGACAGGAGAATTGCTTCAGCCCAGGAGTTCAAGACCAGCCTAGGCAATATTGTGAAATCCCGTCTACACACACACACACACACACATACATACATACACACACACACAATTAGCCAGATATGGTTTCATATACCTATAGTCTCAGCCACTCAGGCAGAAGGCTGAGGTGGGAGGATCTCCTGAGCCAGGGAGGTCGAGGTTGCAGTGAGCAGTGGTTGTGCCACTGCACTCTAGCCTGGGTGACAGAGGAAGACAAAACAAAACAGAGCAAAACAAAACAAAAAACTGAAACTGTTTTCCAAAGTGGCTGAACCATTTTGTACCCCTACCAGCAATATACGAGAGCTCTGTTGATTCTGTATCTTCACCGTGCTTGGTATTTTTAAGATTTTAAAAATTTATCCATTCTAACATATGTGAAGTGTATTTCATATTTTGAATATTTTATTTATAATACAAATCTGAGCTATTTTGGAAATAATACAGGATGAAGTCAAAATGATTTCTTCTTTATAATCTCACAATTAGTCTTGTTGGAAATAGAAAATCCATGGCATTTGTTCAGTGGTATTAATTGGCAACATAAAGGAACTCTCATTTTTACCCAGAAGGTTATTGACACATTAGTTCTTCATTTTCTCAAAATTAAGGAAAATGTTAATCTCTCCTTTTATCATAAGTTAAGGCACAGCAAATCACAATTCTTCCCACATGATGCTAAATAGGTCATATCCAGGAGGAACTTTCTGCTCTAGGCACCTTCCCTGGACACATTTTTATTTATAGCTGCAATTCTAAGTCCTAGTAGATAGGAGATGGCAGCAAATGTGGGTTGGGAATGTTAAAGGGCACATATCATCTCATCACTTGTGGTAGATTGAGTTATTGGACACAATCCTTCATGCTTCCCTTTACCTACACCCTTGACCATATGGCTTTGCAGTTCTGCCCATAAAAGGCCAAGTGAACTCTCCATCTTTTGAATTTGATTTATCTACGTAACTTGCTTTGGTCAATGTGTTATTTCTAGTTGTGATGCAAGTGGAGGCTTGATATAAGCTTGCACAGTTGGTCTTGCTCTCTTGTACTTTTTCTGTTTTCATTAGAAGAATATTCCAATTATCCTGATGGTCCCAGAGTCAAGACAAGAGACAGAGAAATGACCCACTCCCATGAGTGCAGCCTGAAACTCAGCTTCCCTGTCTACCTAGTACATTAGTAGGGAAAAACCAATGCTCCTCATCACATGCCACTGAGATTTTGAGGTTGTTTGTTATGCAGCAGTAACTGACAGGTAACAGATTCCATGCCTGTATATGATATAAAAAATAGATTGACTATGAAAACTGATGAGGCCTTTGGAAACAATATGAAAAAAATAGAAGAACTATGATTATATTTCTGTGTGTGTGTGTGTGTGTGTGTGTGTTGGAGAGTTCAGAATGGATGAAGGGCAGAGTAATTAAGAGACTGTCTTGGAGACCAAGTTGAACAATTTGTATTTCAGTGGGGAATTTGTAGATTAAAATGAATGAAATGATAGAGACAATGTGTTTAAAATGGAGTAAAATAAGGTCAGAAACTAGAGACTCAGCAATAAACTATTTTTTCATAAAATTCTGCAATGCTCATGAAAAAAGGGTTTTGATTCACTGTCTTTCTATCCCCTTACTTTGGCAAAACCCATAGATCTCCATTATGGCACATATACCAATTATTATTCTAAATTTGATCTTGGCTAAATGTTATTCACATTCAATTTAATCAAAAAGCCTAGTGACTGCCCAACGTCACTTAATAGTGATTGCTAGCAACACATATTTATTAAAAATCACGCTGAGTGTCTGGCGCCATTCTACAAACTAAATAAAAGTAACCGAGCAACAATAGAGAATTTAAATTCACTGTGCCAAGTAAAAGGCATTAGCCATTTATCATGTTAATCACACAACCACTTCAAGCAGTGCATGCCAAAAGAGTTACCAAGGTTAATACAAAGCCTTTTATAGACAATAAGCCTAGGCTGGCTGAATATCTGGACATAACTGAAGTGTCAAGTAAAGTCGTCAGTCCATGGTGGAGGAAAGCTAGACTTTAGCTCGAGGACAGCTAGATTTTAACTCAAGTTCAAATTGATGTCTCAGAGTATTCTAGTCAGAAATGATATTTGGTCTGTATTAGATATTTAGAATCCTCTACAAACTGGAAGAGGTTGCTTATGATAGAAAGACAATTTCTGATGACAGGACTCTCCATTGAAGCCATCTGGAACCCACCAGGGTCTTAGAGGTAGTGAATTTAGGATCAGCAGACAGGATTTTTCCTGTAATGAGCATCTATTCCAATCAGGCTGCTTGATGGACTGCAGACACAACTTTTCAATTCCTGTGAGATGAGTGAGAAGGAAATTCAGAGTATACTTATGGTAGCTACCCAAGTACTGCACATTGTACTGTGTATAAGTTTGAAAGGATTACTTCAATTCTATTACTGGAACAGAAAAAAATTATAATCAACTCTTTCACTACTACTAATCCTTCTAGTTGACACTAAAAACAGAATTTATGTGTGTATTAGTTCATTCTTTAAAACTTGTCACTTTTTTCTTCCTTAATGTTTTACTAATAATTTTAAAATGATTATATATTAATGTACATCTACACCTACTATAGTATATAATATATATCATAGTCAATATAAATTTAGATGCTCTGCCATATATATGGTATAGTAGATTTGGATGTGTTCTGAATCTGCATTATGTGTATTATGCTATACTATATTTAGTATTTCATGTACACATTCATAAACACACATACATAGTAGTTTTCAGTGATAGTAGTCCAACAGCATTCCACATATTTGAATTATGTCAAGACCAGGTATAAATAAGAATAAACTAATGACTTTGAGCCTTAAATCAGAAAAAAAGATTACTTGGATTACTAACTCAAATAAAAATATTATGATTAGGAAAATGTCTTTTTGATAAGACCTTGAACTTCAGTACCTTCTTAACTGTGAAATTTGTTAGGTGTTCAGAAATAACATTATTCTCTACAGCTGATATCCATTAAGCAGAGTGCAGCCATCCCATTGTAGTCATTAAGATACCAGGAATTGCTGTCCTGGAAAAGAGGCCAGAAACTGAGATCATTGAACAAAAATAAAACATTTCTGGCTAGGACACTAATTACATAAAACTACAGAGAAATGAAACTTCTACCTCTAGAAAGAACAGGAGCAAAAGTGAGTCTAATCTTCTCCAATTATTTCCCAACACATTTTAACTTTGCTTCTTGGAAAGGGGATCCCTAGTTGTCTCTCAGAACTCTTCCCATATTTTCTGCCACAATTGCAAGTTACCAATCGTATGATCTCAATCATGATGAGGGTGAATAAAAGCATGCATGAATTAATCAATGACTAGTCCTAGCTTTGAAAACGGAATGCCAGAGGTGCTTTCTGCTGAACTCATTGCACTGCACTGACAGAGCCAGTGGGTGAGAGGACAATGAATGGCATTCTTTCCCATACAGTTTTAGTGACTTTGGAGGAGGCTGTCAGTCTCTAATGGCTTCATATGACATTCTGGCCATGCCTCAATACTCTGCACTCTCAACATCATTGAGATAGAAATGGAAATTGGCATTATTAGAGTGAGCAATCTTAATCTCCCTTACCTGCCCCCTCCCAGCCTGGTTATGCTGTATTAGGAATCTTGGCAGCTTTTCATGCTGACTTCAATTAACTTACTGCTCTAGCTTAAGATGACCTATTTCATTAGCTGTATCTTCATAACTTGTGCCTTGCCATTTGTGTTTACATTTGTAAGCAGTAAGCATAGCATTAAAAGCTGTTGAATTAATAGCGCATGGTTTTAATAAAATCACATACCCATATAAAACAATGTGCACATAAAGGCCACCTAAACCTCTCTACCCAGTTACTGGGCTCCAGATTCCCAATTTACGCTATTTCAGAGGCTCAGGCACCGGTTATCAGTACTGTAGAGTGAGTATTAGGCTGGGAGTCAACAGAGCTGGGCCCCATTGATGATGAGCAGCATGGCTATTTGACCTTGGAGAAGTTAACTAACCTTGCTGAATTTCAGTTGCTTGATCCATAAATTAGGACTCTTATTTCTAAACATTGTTGAGAGTATTAAATAAGATAATGTGTGTATAATGTGTGTAAATGACTTAAGGCAATACATTGCAAGTGATTAATGGATGGCATTAAAAATACTATGGTCTAACAAAGTGGGAAAAATATTTGCAAACTATATACAAACAGCCAACAAACATATGAAAAAAATGCTCAACATCACTAATCATCAGGGAATACAAATTAAAATCACAATGAGATACCACCTTACTTCTGCAAGAACGACTATAATTAAAAAGTCAAAAAATAATAGATGTTGGTGTGAATGTGCTAAAAAGGGAACACTTTTACACTGTTGGTGGGAATGTAAATTAGTACAACCACTATGGAAAACAGCATGGACATTCTTTAAAGAACCAAAAGTAGAACTACCATTTGATCCAGCAATTCCACCACTGGGTATCTACTCAAAGGAAAAGAAGTCATTATATGAAAAAGACACATGCACATGTATATTTACAGCAGCATAATTCACAACTGCAAAGATATGGAACCAAGCTAAGTGCCCATCAACCAAAGAGAGGATAAAGAAACTGTGTGGAATATTATTCAGCCATAAAAAGGAATTAAATAGTGTCTTTTGCAGCAATGTGGATGGAGCAATTGGGTTCAGAGGTTTAGGTGACCATTATTCTAAGTGAAGTAACTCAGGAATGGAAAACTGAATATCACATGTTCTCACTTACAAGCGGAAGCTCAGCTAAGATTTATATAAGATTTATATAAGAGACCTTGGAGACTCGTCAGGGAAGGTTGGAAGGGGATGGTGAAGGACAAAAGACTACATATTGGGTATAGTATACACTGCTGACATGACAGGTACCCTAAAATCTCAGAAATCACCACTTACCCATGTACTGAAACACTGCTGAAATATGTATACATATATAGCTCATTGAACCTCTTTACACTCCAAACTTTTTATTTATAAAATGAACAAGTTAGATTAAAAACCAGTTTTGAATATTTCTAATTGTAAATCTATACACTTGATAGGCTTCTTACTAGATTGTATACCAAAAACAGAGACGATTTCTTATGTATTCTTCCCAGAGATAGTGTCGACTGAGTAAATTTTATAACAAAGAAAAAATACCAGAAACATCAATTGTTTATTGTCAAGAATGTGTGTGCCTGAGAGATTCCCACAACTCTCAGAGCCAAATCTTATGAATCCCAAGGCAGTCATATTTTTGACATGCACCTCATATTCTGCCATCTCTCACTGTTATAATCTCAGCCCTTTTCTTTTGCTGGAGTCATGTCCATTGCATTCTTGTTGTTTATGGTAACTACTCTCCCATGCTCTCATCATAATAGTTTCATTTCCTCATTTAATCTATTCTCGATTACTAACTCAGACAACATTTAATGGTGAGCCCCGTATCTTAGACCTAAGTGGGCACAGGAGAGTGAGAAAGCAAAGCCCCAGTGCAGCATCAAGCAGACAGTTTTAGTTACAGCTGCTCTAGCTGGAGGGAATTCTGTATAGTGAGAAACTGAAAATAAGACTAAAGGAATTCTGAGTAGTGCTGAATAGATATTTTTTTCTCTCCCCTTCAAAATCGCTACAAAAAAGTCACTGAAAGTATACTCTGGCACACAAAGCCAGCTTCAAAAGGCATAACTGCAAATTAGCAGAAATTGTATTTGGGATGCTTTTGTAGATTTGTGAAGTAAATCAGAATATCTGAAAATATCGAGCAACATAATTATAGTTGGCATGTACCCACTTACTTAACCACATGACTAAGCTCAGCAGGCACCATCACAGCAGAGGTAAGCTGTCCAGGTGAGCCCTGACTGTATCACCACTCTGTAGCATCACATTGTCTTGTAACCCCTGGATCCAAGCCACCATCATGGGACTGTGAGAGGATGCTGCTATAGAAGATGGGTCTACACTCTGTGACTGTACAAATAAAGTGGAAAGATTCTGGATCCTTGGGGACACAACTGAGCCACTGATTTACTAAACTTGGGCCCCAACATTCAGATGAATTGGCTCCAATTTTTTTTCTATATTGGCATTAATCGATTCATATTTCAAAATCACAGGAGTCATGGTCCAATTGGTTTGCCATGGGCCACATGTCCACATTGAGACCAAAGGTCCATGACAGACCATCTCATTTGGATACTACCACCGTCCTGCACAAAAAGAGTGATTGCTCAAAAGGCAAATGGCAATGAGGATGATTTAGCCTAACAGAGGAGCATGGGTACTTAGTAGTACAAAAGCAAGTGTTCACTATATGAAATGGAAAAGAAAGTCTAGTTTTTCCCTGAGCATATAGCTTTATATAAACTAAGCATTCTCTATGAATCCTCACACATTTAACTTATAACAAATCAAAATTACATTTTTTAATTCAAGGATTTTAGGTACGTAAAATAGTATACCTTGAAAATGATTTAGGTTCTATCTAGATTATTGGTCTTTTTTAACATGTGTGATTATTTTCACACAAATCTCAATTTGAAAATATAAGTGATATTTTCATAAGTTATATAAGGTGAGTAGAACATTACCATCTACATTAAAGGGTAGTTTTTTGAATGGTATTTTTATTATTGTCATAAATACATTCCACTTAAAGTAAGGAATAAATACATTCCACAAAGTACTCTGCTATGAACATAAAAGCAAATTTTTCAGATTTAAAGTGGGTAGTTTGAAAGAAAAAGAGAGGTGAGGCTCTCTTAATTCTTCTATTATATCAATTATACTTTATGTTAATAATAAGTAGTTGAAAAGTGATGAAAGATGAAAGCAATAGTAATGGTGACATCAGGGATTATTAGGTCAACAGATATGAGAAATTTACCCTGAAGGGTTATTCTTTTTTTTATGACAAAGTCTTGCTTTGTCCCCAAGGCTGGAGTATAGTGGCATGATCTCGGCTCACTGCAACTTCCACCTCCCAGGTTCAGCAATTCTCCTGCCTCAGCCTCTCAAGTAGCTGTTATTACAGGTGTGTGCCACCACGCCCAGCTAATTTTTGTATGTTTAGTGGAGATGGGGTTTCACAATGTTGACCATGCTAGTCTGTAACTCCTTACCTCAAGTGATCCACCCACCTCAGCCTCCCAAACTGCTGGAATTACAGGCATCAGCCACCATGTTTGGCCCCGAAGGGTTATTTTTTAGATACTTAACATTCCCCTCTTTTTGTGGCAAAATAAACAAGGAATGTATGACCGATGGCAGCAGAGGGTGAGGAGCACTAGTAAAGAAGCTTACTGCCCTGTGCATGTTTCTAGCAAGAAGTTCCTGCAATCAATGAGGAAACAGCGCATAGACAATACGCAGTTCCACAGGATTTGCAATAAGCTGTGCTTACTTCAGTGTGAACTTACCGTATCTTAGACCTTGCACATGCATTATGTCCTTTGATTCTCATAACCACCCATAAGGCAAGTATTAATATCCCCCATTTACTTTAGAAGATATTGATAATTCCCTAACAGGATTTCTGTGCAGGCATGCCGGCCTTCAAGACCTCTTTCTTTTGAATGACATGCTGCCTCTACCATGACAACAGCCTTGGAGCTTGATTGGCAGATTGAGACATCCCTTTTCTTCTAGGATCACCTGATAAACATTGCTGAACATCTGCTATTTAGTGATTGAGCCCAGCATCCCATAGCTAAATTGATGATCGTTGCTTATTTTTATCATCTTCCAACATGGTCCCTCTCACTGTAACTTCTCAGGGAAGTTCTAGTCCCCATTCATAACCCTTTATCTCATCCTATTGTCATCCTGGCTTTCCTTCATTATCTTATCTACAAGAAAGCATGTGAATGTGACATTCTATTATTATTATGTTTAGTGCCAATAATTTATTTAAGTTTATTTGTACCATGTTCATTCTAATCCTTGAAAGATCTCTGAGGTAGTAGGGAGAGAGTTGATTATTCCCAAATTACAGAAGAGGACACAGAGGATTTGAAGACTTAGATAACGTATCTAGGGTCACTGAGTTAGCCCACAATGAAAGTGGTACTTGATTCCATGCCTGCTTTTCCAACCACCTTTTGATGGAGGTCAGTGCATTAATTATTCACCCATGGCCCTGGGCAACATTCACAAAGGGGTAATGCTAATGCTACAACTTGAATGTGCCTCAGATCATATTTTCAGGCCACTTTTAAATTCAGTGAATTCTGCCCTGGGTTTATTGATTTTGTTTTGCTTTTTTTTCTGATAAAAGAACATAAAAAACAACTCCACCTTGTGACACTTTAAAGATGAAGTGCTTCATTATTATTTTTCCTACTTGCTATTTCTAAAAACCTATCTGTAGTCAAGTTTTAATTTTTCTCTCTATTTGCCAGGTAACAAAAACAGAGCAAGGTGTGCCTAAGGTTACAAAGAACATCAGAGATCATTAGAGCTTTGGTCTAGGTCAGAGAAGCATGTTTACTTTGAAAACTCAAAAGAGCAGAAATAGAATAGAAGGTAAAAATCATACATAAAAGGTATAATAATAATAGCTTATATTATTATTATATAAGCATGTGCCACTTAGCATGTGCCAGGCATCTTGGAAAGCACTTTATGTGATATTCATCTTTTTAATAATGCCCTAAACATTAGGAGGTTGGCTTTATAGAAGAGACTGAGACTTATGTTAAAATTTAGCCCAGCTGGGAAATAGCAGCGCCAAATTAAAACTAAGGATTTGAGTCTAGAGCCTATGTTCTTAGCCCCACCAGCCATACTGCTTCTCCAATCAATGCAGCCTGATGTCCTTTAAAAAAAATCAGTTTCTACAGTTTCTGTCCTGCTCATGGCAGTGTGCTGTTCTATCTATGCTACTAGCGCAGCCCTTTTAATCATTCTTTTATCTTTTTATTTCATTCATTTTCTTCCATGTTAAAATACGACTGTACTTTGGTAACTTCCCTCAAAAGCTTTCTGTAAAATATCTCCAGCACATGGCATTCTTGAGTCATCATCTCACATATTCATTTATTTATAATAGATGTTATTGGATTAATATGCCATACTCATGTATGTATCAAGGACTCAACGATAAGTAAGAAGGAATCTCTGCTCTTGAGGAACTTGATGTCTGGTGAGTGTGTGTTGAGGAGTGGATAATTATGTGCAATGATAGGTGTTATAATAAAGGCACAAGCATATGCTTTGGGAGATAGGAGGAGCTAGAGACAATTATTGAAAAAATCAGGAAAGTGTTTCCTTCTGGGGAAGTGACATCTGAGCTTATCCTTGACAGATGGGGTAGAATTACACAGAATAACAAAATAATAACTTCAGAACACAAAAAAGAATATGTTTTCCATGCTATTTTGGCTACAGTAACCAAAACAGCATATAAAGAAAATGTGGCACATATACACCATGGAATACTATGCAGCCATGAAAAAGGATGAGGTCGTGTCCTTTGCAGGGACATGGATGAAGCTGGAAACCATCATTCTCAGCAAAGTAACAAAGGAACAGAAAACCAAACACTGCATGTTCTCACTCATAAGTGGGAGTTGAGCAATGAGAACAAATGGACATAGGGAGGGGAACATCACACACTGGGGCCTGTCTGGGAGTGGAGTGCTAGGGGAGGAATAGCATTAGGAGAAATACGTGATGTTGATGACGGGTTGATGGGTGCAGCAAACCACCATGGCATGTGTATACCTATTTAACAAACCTGCATGTTCTGTACATGTGTCCCAGAACATAAAGTATAATAAAATAGAAATTAAAAAGAATAGGTTTTCCAAAGCGTAGATGCTCTCTGTGTATGAGCAAAAGAAAGAGGACAGTACAAGATGACGTTTCTGGATGACTTACAGGTGATACCTTCAGATTCGCAGTAGATTGAGGTTACACTTACATGGATTATCGACAAATAATTACATCACTGTATTTCATTGGAGCTTAAATGCTTAAATGTTATAAAGTTTCAGTGTAAAAATGCAAGGCTTTAAGTTATACAAATAAAGATGAAAATTATCATAGCACAATGCCACGAATGAAATGGGCCAATAAATCTCTTGAAAATTGAAGGTGGATTCCTTAGTGATTCAAGTGCCTTCCTGGAAATCTCACAGCTACTAAAGTGAAGTTCTCGTATTTGTTAGTATTACCAGGATCCCTCAAGAGATATACTGTTTTCATTGTTGTTGTTATTCTCCTGGTTTACTGCTTAACTCCATTCTCCTGAGTCGTGTGTGGCTGGTGACCAAACACTGTAAATGAGTTAAGTGCAGCTTTTATAGAGAGTGATGTGCTGCACGTATCAAAAGAATGTGATTGGTTTACAAGATGTATAGTAATAATGGGGTTGTGAATTATTGAAGTATTAATACTTCAGAATAATCCACATCCTCCAGCTTTTTGTAAATTAGTGAGGTAGAAATATATAAGTTTGTCATCACTTTTGACAATGCAGATATCTCATGATCTTGAAAAAGTCGACTTTAATGAGACTAGCAGCAAAACATTAATGCCATATGGAAATTTAACCATGACTCCTCATATTTGCAACATTATTTTGAATTACAACATGAAATGCTGTTGTATCCTCAAAAAGCACCAATGTACCATTTTAAACATTTTATAAAAGGTAATTTATGTTCTAGAAATTACTCCTAAATAAATTAATGGAACCACTGTAAATTGGATATATTGCCTCAATGTGCCGCATCTCATCAAACCTTTCCCCATCTTGTCATCCCTGAGTGGCCCATTGCTGTCCTTCATCCCTTGAACTGATCTCCATAGTTCTGAATTTATGCTGCTTAAAAGAGAGGCATGGATCTTTTCAATTTCTTCGCACATCTGTGTCACCTTGGAAACTAAATGTGTCTTTCAGACACCCCACTCTCCAATCTCCAGCTCATCAGGTGCTGCAGCCCTGCTCCAATTACAATACCCATCCCCAAGTGACTGTCTAGAATGCAAGTGAGTCCACAGCTTAAGGAGGATAATTATTGCCTTTACAATATTTTAAGTTATTAAGCTCTTATTATAATTAATTATAGAGAACTCTCTAAGCTGGCAAGGGCAGGGAATGGAGGTATTCTGGCTACTGGTTCACTTGAAATAAAGAAAAAGAAAAGATGTTGGTGCTCCTGAGATTCAGTCTGGGACAGCATGAAATGATTGGATTTTTCCAGAGTGTTCTCCCTTATCTAGAAGGTAATTACACTGCACCATTGTATGTTTAAATAGCAGCAAGATAAATTTCAGAATTGTTTCAACTCTGATTTACATGACCCACCACACTATTTCTGTCTTCTAATTTACAAACTTTCCTCAGAGAAAGGATGTGGGATGAAGTTGTTGCCAGTCACCATTTACTAAGCCTTGAGACAATGCAAAGCAGTAATAGAAATAGAATTGACAACACCTTTCTCACTTTTCCATTCGTGTGGTCTAGGGCATTTTGCATGTGTACTTGTCAAGCTGTTAAAGAATACTGCTTTTCTCATTGGTTTAGGTCAATGATTCCATGTTAAAAATCCAATGCAAATGATCAAAATGTCCCATTCTTGTCAGCAGTGCAAGAGGTAAATCTTGCTTCTAAATTTAATTTGAGCAATATTTCAAGTTTCCCTAGTACTCTCTTCAAATATCTAATATATTATTTGGGCAGCATTTTTTTAAATATCTAAAAAGTTTTTAAAAATGTAGTTAAGAAAAACTGTGACTCTGAGCTAATGATGCAATGAATTGCCTTCCCTACATAACTGTGTCCTTCAGTACAGTACTGACTTTCCAAAGTCTTTTGTCCTCTTCCCTCTTCTGACTACCTCAATCCACCGCTTTGTTTTTCCTTTAACAAGACAAGCTAAATCTCCACTTCTTGATAGTGTTCTCATAGGCTCCTAGTACTACTCTTGCCTGCTTGCCCACCTGTTTGGCTTTCTCAACTTCCTTTGCTGGCTTTTTTCTTCATCCCACCTCTTAAATACTTTTATTCTTAGGATTCTGTTATCAGCTCTTTTCTGCTTCTATTCTGCTCTCTACTTGTGATTATATTTCTTCCATATAGCTTCAATGATATGCCAAAAATTAATAGAATATGATTTGATCTCTATTTCTGACCTCACTCCTTAGCTAAGAGGTATTTTAAAAAATGTTTAGAAGAGTTTTATAGCTACAACCACACTGATCTGGAGACTTTTGTGGGTTACTTTTTTATTTTAATGTTCCTGTTCTTTTTACTTTATGCATAAATGCTGGCATGGAGATGTGTGCCCCTTTAATTGTATTATCAATTGCAAAAACATTGGAAAGTATTTATTAGCTTATTTTTTCAAACATCTTAGTGTCTTCTTATCCTCATTTTTTTCTATTTGTTTGCCTATTTAATAATACTTTATTAATTAAATATGTATTTCACAATTATTAAATACTTATTTAATAGTAATTTCTTAATTTATTTACTAGAGCTTTATTGAGATATAATTTACATACCACACATTTCACCTAATTTAAAGTGTACAATTCAATGGATTTTACTATATTCACAAATAGATGCAAACAGCACCAGAGTCAATTTTAGTACATTTTCACAATCTGACAAAGAAAACCCCAACCCTTTAGCTATTGCCACACAAACCCTAATTTTTTCCTTCAGCCATAAGCAACCACTAATTTACTTTCTGTTTCTGTGTATTTCCTTATTCTGCATTTTTATATGAATGGAGTTATACAGTATATAATCTTTTGTGGCCAACTTTTAAAACTCAGCATAATGTTTTCAAGTTTTATCCATGTGATAGAATATATTAATAATACTTCATTCTTTGTATGGTTAATAATATTCTATTGTATGGATATATCGCATGTTGCTTATTTGTTTGTGTATTGATGGACATTTGTGTTGTTTCCACCTTTTGACTGTCATGATGAACAAGGCTGCTATAACATTTATGTACAAGGTTTTATATGAACATGTATTTTCATTACTCTTGGGCATATACCTAGGAGTAGAACTGTTGGGTCAAACAATAATTCAGTATTTAATTATCAGAGGAATGGACAGTTTCTCAAAATGGTTTTGCCATTTTATATTTCCACTAGCAATATATGAGTGCTCCAATTTCTCTGCATTCTCATCAAAATGTTGTTATTTGACTATTTATTGGATTCTAGCCTACTTAGAAGGTGTGAAGTAGTATCTCATTGTGGTTTGCCCTGACAACTGGTGATGTTGAGAATCTTTTCATGTGCTAATGGACCCTTTTATATCTTCCTTGGAAAAATGGTTATTGTATGACTTTCTTTGGTAGTATCATGTATTACCTTGGTCTTACACTTACTTTCACTTACTGCCTCTAATGAGATTTCATTTTTGCCTCTAATGAGATTTCATTTTTGCCTAATACTTTCCCCAAAAAACTTACAGCTTGCAGGCATATTTTGTGAGCTATTTCTTACCCAATGTCCTCTCTTGTGCAGCGATGTCACTTACAGAATACAGATACAGTGAGAACTCTCAGATATGGTGAGATCTTATGTTCACAAAAGCCAGCCTATAATATGTCTTTTGTCATATTACATCACAGACAGACTACAATGAAACATAGACTCTCTCTCCTTTTATCACTTCCTCTTGTCAGTGTTCATATTCCTTTAGTACACAATGCTTGTGTTTTAGAGTTTTCTCTTTAGAACTTTCACATTGAAATGCACAATGCTTGTATTTCATAGTTTTTTCTCTTTAGAACTTTCTACTAAAATAAAAAGGAACCATGTATTTCTTTTTGGTTTAATTCTCTTAGACTAGATTCATGTTACACAAACAAAACTAACAGCTTTTCTTTGGTAGTTTCTCAGTCCCTGATTTACTAAAGAGACATTCTCCTCCCCCAGTTCCTATACATCATTCCTTTTACTCCCAACTTTAGAGACGATTTTCAGTGAGTTTCATAATCTTCCCCTTTGTATACATTTGATCATATGTCACAGGTCTGCTCCATGCATCTCCTCAGAATTCCAGCAGTCCATTAATTCACCTTTTGTTTCTCTGTGGTGCTTCCTGAAACCTCAAAAAAAGAAAAAAAAAGCCCCCCACCTCCAAGATCCCCTTCTGCAGCTCTCCCTGTTGCAGATGAAGCCAGCACCTTTGTCTGCATGCAGTGCTGCTTCCAAAACCCAAAATACTAGAGTTTGAGGAGTGTGAAAGTGTTAGCCTTAAAATACCATTCACATGGAAATTGTTTCTTTGGCTTCTGGCCAGTATATGAGCAACAGTTAGCCTTAGAGAGTAAAGAAATGAGTCCTTGCTGATGGCAGAACCCAAGTTGAGGCTCCTCAGCTTCAGAGGCTATGAACAGGAAAGCCACAGAACATGAAGGGACAAGGCAAGATGGAGGTGCTCAGGGAAAAATCCATCAGGTCAAATATATGGGTACTATGCTGTTCACATTGCCCACTGCCAGGGGAACATGGATGTGCGGTTGCCACTTTCAGAGGACCCTTAAAATGTGTGTGTGTTCATGTGCATGTGCGTGCATGAGTGTGTGGTATATGAATCACTATGTAAATCTGAGCCCATCCTTGCCACTATTCCAGCCCTTGCAAGGAGCCCTCACTCCAACCTGGCTCAGTTCCTTGTCTATTTCCCCACATGATTGACACTCTCTGTCTTAATCAGCTGTTTCCTCCTCATCCCTCTGCAAAAACATTTTCCCCACTAAGTTTCCCTTTGCCCAGGAGATCTGTAATGGTTTCCTCTGATTGTTCTTGGACTTTCCCTATGTTTCACCTCAATCAAAGCTGTCTCTGCATTTGCAGTCAAACTGCGTATCTTTCCATCCTAAAGTCACAGTGTATTCCCTTGCCGCTCATTTCCTCCTTTACAGCTGTATCAATTTAAAGTCCCCGTGACTCCTTTAGAATGACAGAGAAAAGCAGTGTATTATTTATGAAAGAGGTGAAAAGAGACAGGGACAAAGAGAGAAAAGTAAAATATAAATTGCCAAAAAGAAAAAAATGGGAGCGGTCAGGGAAATATTTCATGTATTTTTAGAACTACTAGGGAAACATACACCTCTATACAAATCTGCACGCTTAAACGGCAATGCACACACAGTACAAATACAGATGTCATTCCCTTTGTTTTTAAATGCAGAGACTTCTCTGTTCTCTCATCTGAAAGAAAAAGTGAGTAATTTACTCGCTTGATACTTCCCTCTGTGTTTTCATAAATCTATTCCTCAGAGGCTCAATAGTCATGAAATACGTATCATGGTAGTGGTTCTAAAATTTTATGCCTTCTTATTTGATGCAGATGCAGAGAAACACAATGCTTTAAATTGCTGCTAAAGCAAGTCTAATTGGCAGTTTCATAACTATAATTTACAATGATAATAGTAACAAATATTTATGGAGTGGGCTTACCGTGTGGCAGGCATACATCTAAGCACATTATTTATTTGTTTCATTTAGGTCTCACTGTAACCTTGTATTGTTACAGTTATTGTATTGTTATATAGTGTTTCAGTTATGTATTAATACAGTTGAGTAAATTGAGGCACAAAGAGTTTGAGTCATTTATCTAAGTTACTCAGTAAGACACAGGGAAGAAACGTAAGTTGCCTGGGGGAATCAAACCATAAAACTATTGCTCTTGACCACATTTTTATGCAATTCTTTGGTATTAATAATAGGCTAATTATCCATTGATATTCTTTAGAATGATATTTTCTATTTAAATCAACTTGAGTTTAATTAGGGCAAACAACTGTATAACACTACCCAAACAACCTTATAAACACAACATGCATTGAGCTCCTTGGAGATTTTCCGCAATAGGGCCTTCAGCACACAAGGAGATTACTATGACATTGTTCTTACCATAAGAACACTTCTAAATTTCTAAGGACTAATAAAGAGGTAAAAGGCAGTGAAACTTTGGTTAGAAGGGAGAAGAGTTGATGCAGTTCTTCAACTCTAGTAAAATATGAAGATTTCTGGGCTCAAACCTCACATTTTAGTGTCTGTTAAAGTTGTGTCGTCATCTCAATTATCTTGCTTTTTTCTCTTGCTTAATATTTCAGGTTCTCTCTTTAGACACTAACTCTCCCTTCTGATCCCTGTGCCTTAAATATGGTTTCTCTAGAAGATCCCAGCCTCTAGAGTCAGTATGTCCACAACCCTATGTACCCAGAAGAGACAACACAGAAAAAGAAAGCATAATTTTCTTTTAGATTTCAATTTGTAACATTTTTAATGGACAATTGAATATGACTACCAATGGACAGATACAGGACCCAAGGAAGTACTAAAGGGTTTAGGCTAAATAAATAGTGAAAAAGATTTTAAAGGCTCCACCTTTTGGAAAAGAAACATAATTCACTCTAGGTAGATACACGGCCTTTAGAAATACAGGACTGTGGCTCACACCTGTAATCCCAGCACTTTGGGAGGCCGAGGCGGGCAGATCATGAGGTCAGGAGATCAAGACTATCCTCGTTAACAAGGTGAAACCCCATCTCCATTAAAAATACAAAAAATTAGCCGGGTGTGGTGGCATGTGCCTATAGTCCCAGCTACTCGGGAGACTGAGGCAGGAGAGTCGCTTGAACCTGGGAGGCAGAAGTTGCAGTGAGCTGAGATCAGGACACTGCACTCCAGCCTGGGTGACACTGAGACTCCGTCTAAAGAAAAAAAAAAAAAAAAAAAGGTTGGGCGTAGTGGCTCATGACTGTAATCCCAGCACTTTGGGAGGCCAAGGTGGGCAGATCACAAGGTCAGGAGTTCGAGACCAGCTTGGCCTTCATAGTGATACCCCATCTCTACTAAAAATGCAAAAATTAGCTGGGCATGGTGGTGGGTGCCTGTAATCCCAGCTACTCAGGAGGCTGAGGCAGAAGAATCACTTGAACCCAGGAGGCAGAGGTTTCAGTGAGCTAAGATTGTGCCACTGCACTCCAGCCTAGAGACACAGTGAGACTCTGTCTCAAAAAAAAAAGAAGAAGAGAGAAAGAAATACAGGATTTTTTTTTACTCACCTATGAAAAATAGAATAACATATTCCTAGGAGAAAACAGGAAGATATTATTTCTATTTTCCACAAGCTGGCAAGTCTGACTGAGTTTGTAAGACTAAACTAGCTTGAAAATGAGAGGTGATGAATGACAAGTACATATGCTATGTGTCACAGGATTTCAAAGAAGTTTAAAAAGACGAAGCAGTAGTAAGTTCAGAAAGGATCCAAGAGCAGACAAAAATTGAGTTGGACTGCTAAAGATGAAAATAATTTGAAATAAAAAATCAAGAGAAGTCCTATTTAATTGGCATATGGTATATAGAGAAGAAGTAAGAGGAAAAATGATCAGAGAAACCTATCTGCCAAGTTCAGAAACTGTGGAGGTATATGAATGCTAGTAAAAGTACAAAAATAATAATCTGTATTTTGCTGTTAAAGGATACAAAGAAGTCTTTTTCAATAAATTCCTCAAATTTGGCCCCTTTCAAATTATCAATAACAATCAGGATAAATGTTGTGCTGTAGACTTTCCTTAGAGAAGTCTTCAGATTTTTTTAAAGCTCTTTGCTTCAATAAGATCCAACGTTTTTTTTCCCCTTTTATCCAGCTAAAAGAATTACGATGATGACACCATCAGGAATGTGAAACAAATAAAGTTCTCTATTTTCTATCAGATAACTGAAAATCTAAATGGTGTAGAAATTGTAAATGCTGAGCAAAAGACATCTAAGTAATTTGGTGTACTTCAGTGCACAATTATAAATCCTCCTTGCAATCTTCTCAGACATTCAGATCTGCCAGGAGCTAATTAACTGCTCTGGCAGTAGGAAGATGTGGCAACTTGATTCACAGTTTCTGAAAGGCTGCAAGGTATTTAATTTGAACAATAGAAGAATTAAAGGGCAGCAGTTAGCAAGAGTATCAGCAGATAAAGTATGCCTACCTAAACGGTTCTTTTTCATTTTCAAAATTGCCTATTTGAAGATTTGTATTGGGATTAAAAAAAAGTTAAAGGAGTCTTACATTGTAAATACTAGTAAGGAAAGACATCACTCTAATTCTGCCTTGGTAAAACTATCACGTGCCAAAATCTTTACCCACGTTTTTTCTGTTCAGTAGTGTCATGGGTGTGACTAGCTGGGACTGGATTGTCTTGGGTGGTAAAGGAATTTACCAAGACAGTCATGAGTAAACAAAGGCAGGTTTATTCGAGAAAGTACAAAGATACATTGCAAGAAAGCAATGGGCTGCACAGCAGAGAAGGGACTGTCTGCAAAGAGGCAGGAGCTGGAGGGAAGTTTTATAAGGTCATGCTGGAAGGGACGATGAGCAAGTGAGTTTGTGTTGTTTGCTAATAATATGCTGGGGTAATTTTTAACAGCCAGTCTTTTTCTCTCAAGGTGCCCAAAAGAAATGCTGTTCTTAGCAACCTGTCTGCCTTCCATTTCTGGAGTTGCAACAGAGTGGTTGTGTGTGCGTGTGTGTGTATGTGTGTGTATGTGTGTGTGTTTTTCCCCCACACAAAAGGGATGCAAACCAGGTTAAGTCTCTGTTCTGCCAGTCTGGCGTGGCAACACATGAATAAGGATGACTTTATGGGTCAGCGTCTGAACAGCCAGTCTTCCTGTAAGCTTATATAACTGAGGCAAATTACATACCAGCCACTTGCAAGAATGTCCTCAGGATCCACTGAGTACCAACACCATGAATGATAATTTTTGCATCCCAAACTCAAAAGAAGCAACGGACATTGAGTTTTTCTTGAATTCTTCCAAGAGAGACCTTCAGATAAATATTCCAAACTGGCTTATCTCCTTTCTATCTCATCTATAATTTTGTTTTGGCTTTTATGGCTGTGGGAGGAATCTAATTTTTATTGTGGTGCCAAAATCTTTACCCATGTTTTTTCATTAAATCTCCACAAAAATATATTCAAACTCAGGAAACTGAGTCCCTGAAAATTTCAAATCTAGGATTATAACATCCAATCCAGCTGCATGGGTGTTCTGCCTCATGACCGAACCTCCTGTGCATTTCTCACCAGAACAGCTCTGATTTTCTTTTTATTTTATCCCTGGGCCATTTCTGATTTAATTGAAGTCAAAGACACTTACAGCTTCCTTTTCACCTCAGTTGAGTGCTGACTGTAACTTAATCTACTACTCCAGGAAATGAGATGGATTGTGGTTGAGGGGACCTCTCAGGGTCTGTTCCCTGATACCCATGGACACTGAGGATTCCCATGTGCTGCCCCAGCCCCAAGCACCAGAAAGTTGAGGGAGAAAGTATTTGTATTTATTTCCCATGGCTGCAATAACAAAGTACTACAAACTTGATGGCTTTATCAACAGAAATTGATTCTCTCACAGTTTTGGAGGCTGAAAATTCAAGTGAAGGTGTTGACAGATCTGTGCTGCCTTTGTCAGCTCCAGAGAAGAGCCCTGTCTAGCCTCTTTCTGCCTTCTGCTGGTGACCAGCAATCTTTGCCATTCCGTGACTTGTGGCTACATCACTCCAGTTTCTGCCTCCATCTTGACATGGCTGTTGTCACTCTGTGTATAACTGTGTCTCTGTGCATGCTCTCCTTGTGTAAGGATACCAGTCTTTGGATTTCAAGCCCATCCTAATCCAATATGACCTAATCTTTACTGATTACATTTGCAAAGAACTTATTTCCAAATAAGGTCTTTGAGGTTCCAGGTGAACATGAGTTTGAGGGGGATACTATTATTCTCCACAGTACAGCAGGTCTTGTAATACAGTCATTTGCTTCATTATAATGTTGATGGGGACAAAAAAATCAATTTCCACCCAGGCCACTGTCTGTGAGGAGTTTGCATGTTCTCCTCATGTCTACATGGGTTTTCCTTGGGTCTTCCAGGTTCATCTTGTATCCCAAAGTTGTGCCCGTTAAGTTCATTGGTGTGTCTACATGGCCCCAATGTGAATGAGTGGGATGTGGGTGTGAGTGCACCCTGATGGGACAGTAATCCTGCTCAGGGCTGGTTCCCACCTCATGCCCTAGGCTGTAGGAACACACTCTGGCCACCCAGCCCTGAGCTAGAACAAGAAGCTTATAAAATGATTAAGTGACTGAATACAAATGATTGTAAGACAAAAATTTGTAAAGTCTATGCTAATCACACAAATGCATGACAATAAGTGATGCAGTCTGAAAGCACTCCACAAGCCTGCCATGTTTGTGATCGTTTTTTGAACTTTTTCGTAAAAGGAGATGTTCCTGACAATTTTTCTTTGTAAACATGTATTTTCTAACTTCATTCCTCACCCCTATGACTGCTGTCACTGCTTCACCAAAAATTGGGTAAATAACATCTTACTTTTTAAGGTAATCTCCCTTAAATTTGTGGATAGCTCACAATTATTTCCATGTTGAATATTAAAATTGTTTTTTGTCTTTATTAAGAAGTTTTGTGATGCTTTTGTGACCAGAAATATGCCATAGGAACCTAACTTCTGTTTATATCAACTAGACTATGGTAGAATTGATTTATCATTTTACTTAAAGTCAGTTTCTAACAACCTATCCATATTGTTAAGTGAGGACTTACTGTACAGTGCTGTTTAGTGTTTCAATTATGTAAACCTTCCTGTTGTATGTCATTTTTTCATGGCTGCATTTTTTAAACTTACAGCTACCTTCTTTTATATGAAGCATTTAGATATGTGCATTGATAGATCCTTTTATCTGTGACTCTAACGCACTTAGAATAGATACAGAATTTTTGTGTTTGATAGAACACTCTAAACTTATTTATAGAAATTTGTTTAAACTTGTTTAAACATGTTTAGAGCTTCTTAAAATTATGAAATGTTCAAGCAAATAGAAAAGTACAGTCCACAGTAAACCAGACACCTATATAGCTACTACCAAAATTAAACAGACATCATGGCTTTCTCTTCTTTGTTTTATTAGTTTTAAAGAAGAAAAGATAAGAATACAGCTAAGTTTTACCTTAATTCCTTTGCCCTCCTTCCTCTCCAAAGGTAACTGCCATCCTGAAGCTAGAATAAATCATTCCCATGCACCTTGCTAACTCTCTTCAATAAAAACTGTATCTATAAAAAATTTAATAATATAAAAATTTATTTCAATTGTGTTCTACTGGACCTATTTTTTTAAACTTCTTTTCTGAGGTTTTCTTGGTGTCCTTGCTAGAGAAACTAGTTGTGCCCAAGATGTATACAAGAATTTTTACCACAGCATGGCATATAAGAGTAAAAAAAATTGTAAATAAGCTAATCATCCCCACATGGGTTAGTATAAATAAAAACATTTTATCAATTAAATGGAATGCTCCTTAGCAGCCAACAGGAATAGATAAAATAAACTATGTATGTAAAATGTTTTTTAAAAATTCTCTATTGTTCAAAGACCACTTCCTGCATAATATAAAATATTAGATAACTTCATTCAAAAAGCTGTTGGCATAAGTATTTTCTGTATCTGAATACCTGTAAACTGTTCAGTTCATGTTTAAATCTTACATCAAAGTCACCTGAAGGATGCAAGGTCTAGACGTTGCAATAAATCAACTTGTTAGCAAAACCTCATCCATTCCTTTTCATTTACTATACTAAGAAATGTAAAAAAAAGAAAAACTCTTCTTTTTAATTTTAGAAAACTGTTTCTGTTTACTACAGCTGTGAAGAGTAATCAGATTAGTGATGCTTTTTAGAAGCTTGGCCTCTCTTAGCATCTTGATACAGCAGCTTAGTTTTGCAAAGGTTGTAGATGACTCATTTGCGTGCATTTCCAACCTGGCAGCTCTAACTATTGCAGCATCTAAACTGCCATACATAAACAACAGTAAATTATTTCCAGTATTACCTTCAGACTATTAAAGCTGTAGTGGTATGAGATAATGCATGCTCACATATTGTTACTGTCAGTAGGTACACAATCAATAAAACAATATTGTCCGGTATTTCAATAAAACAGATGTCTGATAAGGTAATAGCAGCTTGAAATATGACAAAGAATAAATAATCGCTAACACTTCACACAGAGGAGCAAGTACCTGTGGAGTCAGGGAATAAATATTCTGTCCTCCACTTCAGTTGGTGACGTATAGCAGCAATTCTCAGACCTGCAGGAATAGGCCTGGTCTGCTTTGCTGTGCATTATACTCTTCCCTAGTAGAGCCTATTACAATAGCAGTTACACAGTTATTTGTACAATTACATTTTCCTCCCCTGCAGGACACTAGCTGGATGAAGTTAGAGACCACACTCAGGATTTTGAAGACCTCCAAAAAGAGCAGTGAGGGGAGTACTTTCACTGAAACTGATTCCAACCAATAGTGTCAATGAGTATGCATAATAGATGATATTTTATTATTTGCAAAGAATTTGTCACTGCAAGTGAGAAATTGTGCAAAAATAGTGAAGACACTTAAACAAGTCCCTAATGGCCACAGTCTTGTCCAGAAATGGTCAATAAATGGCATGCATGTGGCCTCTTCCTGGTGCTGTGACTTTGGCAGATGTCATGGAATTATGTGGGCATTCCACATGGGTGAGCCCATAGATGATCTCAGAACTATCTGCAAAACAGAGCAGCAACTTCTGCAAAACAGAGCCAATCAGATTTGACTCATACAGGAGGATCTACTCACCTTTCCGGATATAAATCAACCACTCTGTGTGAGAAAACTGAGACCTCGAGGGGTTAAACTTTTCTCCCTAAAACTAACAGCCAATTATTGCCGCTCTCCTGGTTACAATGTTTTCTTTCTCTTTTTAAATTATCCTCATTTTTATTTCTGTCTGTTCAATTAACTTAAGTGTTATAGGCTATCACAAATATATATTAAGAAAATGTCAGATATTAAGTATATAAATATAATGATTTTTTCTGAAGTCACATAACTAGTTGTTAGTAACTCAGGAGTCCAGTAAAACACTAAGTGCCTGTATTGGGAACTTGAATGAGTTAATTAAGTAAGCAAGTATAACAAGAAAAAATCTTAGGTCAGTTTTATTTTTAAAAACTCTCGTTTTTTAAAAAACGCTCACGCCTGTAATCCTAGAACTGTGGGAGGCCGAGGCGGGTAGGTCACCTAAGGTCAGAAGTTTGAGACCAGTCTAGCCAACATGGTGAAACGCCGTTTCTACAAAAAATACAAAAATTAGCTGTGTGTGGTGGTATACCCCTGTAATCCCATCTACTTGTGAGGCTGAGGCAGGAGAATACCTTGAACCCAAGAGGCGGAGATCACAGTGAGTGGAGATTGCACCATTGCACTCCAGCCTGGATGACAAGAATGAAACTACGTCTCAAAAACAAAAAACAAAACAAAAAACCCCTAGCTCTCTCCATTCTCAAACACATTTGAGAATCTTCACTGTCTTTTCTTGTTGCCAAGAAAGTGACTGAAAATGAAGATCTAAGCACAAGCTTCCATTAGGAGCTTGTTAATGACATTCCTGTAAGAGTTTTGCCAAACTCTTATAGATTTGAAGCAATAGAAATAACAGGTAATTTATGTTAAATGCTGATTTTAGCTTTCTAGTTGAATGTGGATTAGATTTAGTACAGAGAAAATTATATTTTTGACATACAGTATTTAATCTATATACTGATTAAATAAGGAGTTGCAACTTAGTAGTATTTCAGCATATATTAAAATACATATAGGCATTTATAATCAATAGAGCTTTTTAAATATATTTTTCTTCAACTTTTATTTTAAGTTCAGGGGTAGATATACAGGATGTGGAGGTTTGCTACATAGGTCCTTGCTCTTATAACATTTTTAATCATAACTTATTTATTTACTATGGTCATAAATGCCTTGATTATTTTTCTGTGAAAATAAGTGTTCCCTTTAGAGTGTTGTGAGTTGTATTTTTTATGTTTTTGGAGAAAAGACTTGTGAAAGGGAAAGTGCCAGCCTTCCTTAAGTGATGCAGTTTATATATATATATATGGAAGTTGTACAAAGAAAGTGCCACCTAGAATCTCTGAGCTTTGTGGAACTTGGGAACAGAGGAGCAAGAGCCTGACTTCCAGGCAAAGGGAACAAAACAAAGGCAAAACCCCTGTGGGCAACATAGTGAGACTCCATCTCTACAAGAAATAATAATAATAATAAAAATAGCTGGGCATGGTGGCATGAACCTGTAGCTCCAAGTATTTGGAGGCCTGAGGCAGGAAGATTGCTTGAGCCAGAGTTCAAGGCTGCAGTGAGCTATGATCAGGCCACTGCACTCTAACCAGAGGGAGATCCTGTCTCTGAATGAAACATTTAAGAAAATAAATAAACAAATAAAAATGTATATTGGACCAATTCTGGCCACATCTAAAATCTGAATGAGAAGGAAGAAATATTTGAATTAGTTACATTTATTATTTATTGTTGGAGATATAATTAGTTTCTGAAATTATTCTTCTGCAGAAGTTTATTTTCTACCTCTTGTGTTAATTTTCTTATTTTACTTAAGTAACTTCTTACTGATTAACATGCATTTAAATAGCTATACTTTGTTGTTACATCTTTATAAAGAGGTTAAATTATAATAATTATACATTTAAAACATATAATTATAAAACAAATATGATGATTTTATATTGATGACAATAGATAGGATAGTGGCAGTGTAGTGACATATGACAAACTTAGAATATTGAGTACTATTAATTTGACCTCAAATATTCTCAGGGTAATCACTGTAGGGTGTTAACTTCTCTCTTTAATCTTTGAATGTACTGTATCTTATCAGCCTATTTTTTTCCCTTTACTCTTTGAATGCACTATATCTTATCTGCCTAATTTTTTCCCAAGTAGGTGCAATGTAAGTTAAAAGATTTTCCAAAAGAAACTAAAATTTATCTTTACATGGTAAATTACTCTACTAAAAATATTCTCATTACATTTTCAAATGTGAAAGATAGCCTCCTATTTTTGAAAATTTTGATTTTCACTGATTTAAATTGTTAGGAGAGATAATTCACAAATGTATCTCTGTTACAATGTGGTAGTAATTAAATTGTGTATTCAGGTGTGTGAATTGTAGCAGCGTGCATTTTCCAAGGGTGGCTGCAGTAACATCCTTCACCTCATGTGCCCTTTTGCCATGTGCCCTTGTCACTCCCCATAGGGAAATAGACTCTTTTCCTTCCACCCTGAATGTGGGCAGGCCTGTAGCATAATTTGGTAGTCAGCTTTCCGTCATAAAGTTGGTTTCACTTTGTTTAATAATATTAAATTTTTCTTCTATGTATCTTCACCTTTGGATACAAACATAACCTAGGAGGCAAAATCCTTTACTTGAATTAGACTTGTAATTTGTTCTCTTTAGTCATTATACTTAACCTTTAATGACAGTTCTCTTTAATAACTATACTTAGTCTTTAGTGTGTTTTTAGTTCTATTTTTTATGTTTTTGGAGAAACGACTTATGAAAGGGAAAGTGCCAGCCTTCCTTAAGTCACAAAAGTGCTTTGTTAATTCATTTGTACATATCTTTCAACGGAATTGACATTTCCCTGGATGTTTAACCATAAAGACCAGAAAGTATAGATACTGTAGACACCAGACAGCTGTTAGTTTAACATTTAAATGGTAGCATTATTATATACAAAGAGGATATAACATTTGGATTGTAGCTTGGCTCTTACTACCTATGAGACTCTGGGCAGGTCTAACCATCCGAGTGTCTAATGACTTAAATGTGATGTATACATGTCACACTAGATCACTTCTAATGTCTGCATTTCATTTCTATTTCATTTCTAAAGAGAAACTGTGGAATGCTTTAATTATTTTAGAAATGTCATCAGTTTGGAGATTATGTGACTTCAAAGTTGTTTTTATAAAGCATATACAGTCATGCACCATATAACAACATTTATGTCAACGAGAGTTTGATAATACAGTAGTGGTCCCAGTAGATTATAATGGAGCTGAAAACTTCCTATCCCTTAGTGATGTCTTGCTCATCCTGACCCTGTGTAGGCCTAGGATAATGTGTTTGTGTCTTAGTTTTTAACAAAATAGTTTAGAAAATAAAAAAAAAGTAAAATTTTCTAATCAAAAAATTTTATATAGTAAGGATATAGAAAGGATAAATAAAGAAAATAATTTTGGACAATTGTACAATATGTCTGTGTTTTAAACTAAGTGTTATTGTAAGAGTCAAGTTAAAAAAATAAAAAGTTTATGAAGTAACATAGTTACAGTAAGCTCGTGTTAGTTTAATATTGAAGAAAAAAGTTTTAAATAAATTTACTATAGCCTAAGTATACACTGCTTTTGAAGTCTACAGTAGTGTCTAGTAACCTCCTAGGCCTTCACATTCACTCACTCACTCACTCACCCAGAGCAACTTCCAGTCCTGCAAGCTCAATTGATGGTAAATGTCCTTTAAGTTGTATCATTTTTATCTCTTATGTAGTGCTTTTACCGTACCTTTTCTATGTTAGATGTATTTCAGTATACAACTGCTTCCCATGTGTTGCAATTGCCTACAGCATACAGTACAGTAATACGCTGTCCAGTAGAGTAATAGCCGAGGACCAATAGGCTATACCATATAGCCTAGGTGTATAGTAGGCTCTATTATCTAGGTTTGTGTAAGTGCATTGTATGATGTTCCCAGGGTAATGAAATCACCTATCCACATATCCCTATCCTTAAGGGATACATGACTGTACATCGTTTTTTTTTTTTTTTTTCAGTTTGCAGACAGATTCTTCTATTTATATCCGTTAATTTTCCATTGCTGTCCATGAAAACATTTTTCCCCTGATTCAGCCTTTTTGTATTAGGAATGCATACAAAGTGATGTTCTGTGGGACGATCGAGACTGCTCCCTGTTTTTGTAAACAAAGCTTTGTTGGAACAGAGCTGTGCCCTTCCTTTGTGTATCACCCGTGGCTGCTCTTCTGCATGGCAGTGTGAGCAGTTGAGACAGAAACCATAGTGCCACAAAGCTTAAAACGTTTATCTTCTGTCCCTTTGCAAAAACAGTTTGTCAGTCTCTAATTTGGAGCAAACAAGGTCAAAACCAAAACCTGAATGTAAAAATCCTCAGAAATTCCCATTCTTAGTTTGAAATACCTGTGGTTGAAACTAGGTACTCCAGAAGCTTTCCAAATCCTTAAACAGTTTTCCAAATAAAAAATCCTTTAAATTTATATTTTTAAAGCGTGTCATAGTAATGGATTTGGCATGGAACCCTGGGATTCAAATTAAGTTTGTTCCTAACTTAAAATAGCACTTTTTTTTTTTTTTTTTTGGTGACTTATTGAGGTTATGCAGGAACTCATCTTTATCATGTCATTTTTCTTATGTTCCTGCTAATCCATATATTATTCCTTCGTAACAGGTACAACCAGTGAGGACTTTCAAGGCCCAATAATACCATCCTTAACTCAAATTAACTCATTTATGCCAGAGTTAGCAATTTTTTAAATTTTTGCATGAGTGAAAAATCAGACCTTGGTGATGACCTTGAGCAGGAGGATATAAATAACTCCCACATGCTTAGCATTCCAATAATGGAACACTAGGCATAAGTGGGCTTTAATTAATCACAATACCAAAAATCATTTTTCAGAACTGAAGATGATAATGATATATTCAATAACTTTTCTAGTTAAGAGTGTGGTTTTGCAGGTTAAATTAAATTTTTAGAGAAAACATTACTATGCCATTCCAACATGGTTTCATAGCTTTAGCTTATTTGAAGCACCATGACTTTCTTCATGAATTACCAAATTGTGTCACAGCAGATGTGAGACATAACTATGAATGAAGGACTGAAAAATACAGAAATCCAAAGAAATATATAATTGCTGCATGAAACACCTCATAAGCACACAGACTCACTAGAAATCTAAATGCAAGGAAGATTGAAATTAAAGTTACATTATTTTATATCTCCTGGAGATCCTGTTTCAAGATACTGTGTATACCCATCCCTTTTAAGATGCACTAAGTCAAAGTCATGTCACTGCATGATTGACAGGTGGCAGTCCCAGAATACAAGAACGACATGGGCAAGTGACGTCTTTACTTGTGGTCCATACAGAAATTAAGTAACCTTATGCGACTCATTAGAAGTTTGAATAAACACAAGTTTAGTTCTTTCTGACAACTCAACAAGACATGACATCAGCAAAATTTAAATAGGCAAGGAGCGGGAGTTTAACATGAAAGGTAGCTTTCTCCCTTAAACTACAAAGTGTTTTCTAGCTGTTTTTAATACTTAAAATTATTCCTGACAGAACATAATTTGCCACTCTAAATCATTTGCATATGATCTAAAGAACAGAGAATAAAATAAACTTTAAATATGTATCAGAGTGTATTCTTAGCTTTATGACAGTCCTAAATGGAGTACAAGAAAGGAGCACTGTAGTTATAGCTAATGTAAATGGGCAATGCTGACCGGAAAGCATGGCACAGTGCTGCATGTGTGAATAGATCATTCTGACAGTCCAAAGTACTGCCTGGGCTTTAAATATTTTATACCTTCCTTATTTGTTGATGTTTACAGTCAAACAAGGATATAAATTGGAATGCAGAAGGCTGGCTGGAGCTATGGCTTAGGAAATCAGGCGTGTACTTAATGGACTATGGATAAAGTAAGTTTAGTTTCTAAAGTTGGTTTTTATTCACCTATTTTTCAAACATCTCCTTTTTGTAAAACTCTAATACCTTTATTGTTTTTTCCAGAATGAATCTATCCCTATTACAAAAACTCAAGCATGAGAGAAAAATATAAAATATATAAAGTAAAAAGTGTTACCCACTCTTCTATTCCAAGAAAAAAACAATCAGCAACTTAGAACATAATATTGCAAGGGTATTTTTACATATATCAATGTGAATATAAACATAAATATATATTACATATAAATGTACCTGTATACATGTATATACAAATGTGTATACAAAGTTGATTGTTGAACTCAGAGGTTAGGGGTGCTGAGGCCCTATATAGTCCAAGATCCCCAGATAACGTTTGACTCTCCCAGAACTTAACTACTAAGAGCCTACCATTGACAAGCCATACCAATTACATAAACTGTCCATGAAAACATCTATATGTATTATATATTATATGTTTATAATAAAGTAAGCTAGAGAAAAGAAAATCTTAAGAAAATTATAAAGAAGTGAACACATATTTACTATTAATTAAATGAAAATGAACCACCATAAAGGCTTTCATTCTCATTCTTTATCATTATCATCATGTTGAGTAGACAGAAGCAGAGAAAAAGAAGTGATTGGTCTTACTGTCTCAGCAGTGGCAGAGGGAGAAGAAAAAAGTCCATATATAAGTCGATCTGCACATTTCAAACTCATGTTGTTCAAGTCAATTTTCTGTTTATACATAAAGCAATTGCATTATAGATTCTATTTTGGAAATTGCTTTTTAAATTTAATTTATTACATAGCTTTCTATGTTATAGCCAAAAGATCTGTTTTTTCTTCAAATTTTACTCTGAAATAATTTTAGACTTATATCAAAGTTGCAAAATGGTACAGAGAGTCCATATACACCCTTCACCCAGTTTCCTTTGATATTATTAACTTACATAACCATGGTCCAATTGTCAGAATGGAAATTAACATTGGGGAAAAAAAGAAAAAAAACGATTAACTAAACTACAGGCATTATTCAAATTCAATTAGTTTTTCCCTTAATGTCCCTTTTTTTCTGTTCCTGGATCAAATTCAGGACCCTAGAATGCAAAAAATTGTTGTCTCTTTATGCTCCTCCCATCTGTTACGGTTCCTCATTCTTGCCTTGTCTTTCAAGATTTTGACACCTTTTTATGAGCGCTGGTCAGTTATTTTTCAGAATGCCTTTCAATTTAAGTTAGTCTAACATTTTCTCACAAATACTGGGGTTATGTATTCGACAAGAATACAATGGAAGTGATACTTGCTCTTCCCAGTGAGTCATGTCAGGTGTCACATGATGTCCACATGTCTTATTAACAGGGATGTTAACTTCAGTCTCTAAGGTAAGGAGATGTCTGCTAGGTTTCTCCACTCTAAAGTTACTATTTTTTTATAATAATATCTTGGAGAAATATTTTAATATAATGCTAATATCTTGTTTCTCTATAAATTTGTCCTCATGGATTTTAGCATCCATATGTGAATCTTGCCTCTAATAATTATTACTGTGGTATTTTCCTTATTTTAAATTTTCCTCATTTTTGTATTTTATAATTTTATATTTCCCTCATTTCTTCTACACTTGGTCATCAGAATTCTTTTGTAAAGAAGAAATATCTATTCTCAATTTTATTATTTATTTATTTCCTATGAATATCTATTGACTCATGGAAATTTATTTGATTCTGTGAGTTATAATCCAATACAATCATACTTATTTTATTGTTTACATTGTTACAGCTTTGGCCATTGGTAGCTCCCTCCAGTTGGCTTCCATGTATGTTTGACCATTGCCTTTGCTTCTTCAAGCGCTTCCTTATTTGCTGGCATTACAAGATGTTCTAGGCTTGCCTTGCATATTCACACTCCAGCCCTAGAATTGACTTGACTAGATCTCCAAGGAGCTCAGGCTCCTTTTATTGGAGAATTGTATTTAGAAACCAAGATCTGGACCATAATATAATTGACTGATCATTCCAATGAAGGTACAATTGTTCCTAGGGCTTTTCAGTGGACAGAGCCAGGAAATATATGCTACCTGCATGCACATGTGCCTGTGGACACACATAAATACTCAAACACCCACACATGCTACATACAGATGCTTCTCGACTTACCATGTGGTTACTTCCTTATAAGCTCATCATGAAGCTGAAAAATTATTAAGTCAAACCATCATAAGCTGGGAACCAACTGTATATGTGTATGTGAGAGGGAGTCTCCCTCTGTTGCCCAGGCTGGATTGCAGTGGCACAATCTCTGCTCACTGCAACCTTCTCCTCCCAGGTTCAAGCGATTCTCTTGTCTCAGCCTCCCAAGTAAGCTAGGATTACAGGTGCAGGCCTCCAAGCCCAGCTAATTTTTTGTATTTTAATAGAGATGGGGTTTCACTGTGTTGCCCAGGCTGGTCTTGAAATCCTGAGCTCAGTCTATTAACCTGCCTCGGCCTCCCGACTTGCTGAGATTACAGGCATGAACCACCGCATCTGGCCCCCTTTTCACTTCTCATAATTCATTGTCATTCTTTCCTTTCTCACCTACCCACTTAAGCAATCATCTCTTTAGTTTCTGTTTTATCCTTCCAGTAATATGCTTTTGGGTAAATGAGCAGATACATGAGTATTTTTTAAATTGTGTGAGAACAGTCAATATGAGATCTATTCTCTTAACAAAATTTTAAGTACACAATACTGTCTTAAATATAGACACAATGTACAAATACAGTAGTATAAATACTGTTTTGTATTCCCATCAGCAATGAGTGAGAGTCCTGTTGCCCTACATCCCCTCACCCCCACCCCAGTAATTTGCATTGTCTTCCATTATTATTTTTATCAATTCTATTAGGTGTGTAGTGATATTTCATTGTAGTTTTAGTTTGTGTTTCCCTAATGACAAATGATGTTGAGCAACTATTCATTTGCTTATCCATATATGTTATTAAGTGTTTATTCAGATTGTTTGCACATTTCTAATTTGTTTAGCAATTATCGAATTTTTAAGAGTTTTTCATATATTCTGGGAATAGGTTCCTTTATATACACATGTTTTTTTGCAAGTGTTTTCTTCTAATCTGTTTTTGTCTCTTTCTGAGACAGTCTCACTTTGTCATCTATTCTGGAGTGCAGTGGTGCGATCATTGTTCACTACAGCCCCAACCTCCTGGGCTCAGGTGATCCTCCTATCTCTGTCTCCTAAGTAGCTGGGCTACAGGCATGTGCCACCATGCACGGATAATTTTCGTATATTTTGTAGAGATGGGGTTTCACCATGTTGCCCCAGCTGGTCTTGAGCTCCTGGGCTCAAGTGATCTGCCTGCCTAGGCCTCCCGAAGTGCTGGGATTACAGCAGCCACTGCACCCAGCTAACTTGCTTTTTAAATCTCTTAACAATGTCTTTCAAAAAGCAAAAATCTGATTTAAGTGCAATTTAGAAATATTTTCTTTTGTGGGTAGAGCTTTTATCATATGGAAAAACTAATTGCCAAACTCAGAGTTATGCAATTTTTCTTATGCTTTTTTCCTCAAAGTTTATAATTTTGTGTTTGGCATTTAGGTCTGTGATCCATTTTGGGTGAATTTTTGTATAAGGTGTAAAGTATGTATCAAGGTCTATATTTTTGCATGTGGATATCTAATTTTTCTAGCACCGTTTGTTTGAAAGACTATGATTTCTTCATTGAATTGTCTTTGCCTCTTTGTTAATAAGCTGAAAATGTGTGTGTGTGTGTGTGTGTGTGTGTGGACCCACCACCATTCTTTTCCATTCATCTACGTACTTATCATGTTGTTCATATTACACTGTCTTTATTACTGTAGATTTATGGTAAGTTTTGAAATTGGATAATTTAACTCCTCTAAGTTTATTCATCTTTCTCAGAATGATTTCAGCTCTTCTAACTTCTTTGCCTTTGTATACAAATCTTAGAATCACATTCTCTCCAAATATTTTGATCAAAAAAATTTACAGGCCAGATTTTGGAAAACTGACATCTTCATAATATGGAGCCTTCTAATCCGTAAACACAAAATCTCTCTCCATTTATTTAGATCATCTTTGAATTCTTTCATCAATGCTTTATACTTTTGAGCACACAGATCCTACACACAGTTTGTTATATTTATACACAAATGCTTCATTATATTGTGGTGAAAGTGTAAGATATGTTGTTTTTTCTTGTTGGTATGCAGGAACATAATTAACTTTGGTATTTTAACTCTGTATCCCGTGACCTTGCTACTCACGTATTAGTTCTAGGAGTTTATCTTGGTTTGTTTGTGTGTAGATTCTTTATGGTTTCCAAGAGAGATAATCATGTAATCTGCAAATAAAGACGATTTTATTGCTTCCTTTCCAATCTGTGTGCTCATTTCTTTTATTTTCCCTTCTTTAGTTTTACTTTTATTTGACTTATTTCATTGGCTATGTGCTTTATTATATTGGCTAGGACTTCCAGTACTATTTTAAAGAGGCATGGTGACAGAGATCATCTTTGCCTTGTTCCTGATCTTAAGGAGAGAGCATTCACCATTAAGTGTAAAATCTATTTACATTTAATGTGATTATTGACATGGTTTGAGTGACCACAACCATTTTTCTATTTGTTTTCTATATATCCCAGGTCTCTTTTTTTCCCTCTGTTCCTCTTTTGTGTTATTTTCTCGCATATCATTTTAATTCCTTTGTTGGTTTATTTAAACTCTATTTTTTAGTTACTTCATGTTTCCTCAAGAGATCTTAATTCACCATAATCTAATTCAGATTAATAAAACTTAATTCCATGATAATATGAAAATTTGCCTCTATATGGCTCCATTTCCTCCCTCTACCTTTGTGGTATCATTGACATATATGTTTTAAGTGCATCGCAGCAATTTTTATGAAATTGATTCATTTGATTTAAAAAAATCAGTTTGGAAACACACACATACACACACACACACACATATATATGTACACACACATATACACACACATATATATAGAGAGAAAGATAATACACTTAGGTAATCACCTTTATCTGTGAAATGTAATTCTTTGTGTGGATTTAAGCTACCCTCTAGTATCATTTCCTTTGACCCAAAGGTCTTTCTTTAGCATTTCTTATAAGATACATCTGTTAGCAATGCACTCTAACTTTGTTTATCTGGAAATAACTTTATTTCTATTCATCATCAAATAATAGTTTTATTGAGTGCAATAATCTTGATTGACAGTTTTTTCCTGTCAGCTCTTTTAATAGATCACTCTCTTCAATATGTCATTCTATTTTCCCCATTGTTTCTCAGGAGAAGTCACCTATTAATCTTATTATGATTCTCTTGTACATATTCAGCTGCCTTTTTCTTGTGCTTTCCAAATTGTTTCTTAATCTTTAGATTTGAAATGTTTGACTATGACTATCACTCTACTTGGAGTCTCTTGATCTTTTTAGAAGTGTAGATTAATGCTTTTCTTCCAATTTAGGAAGTGTTTTAGCTTTTAAAAAAATTGTTTGTTTTATTTCTCTGTCCCTCCTTCCTTCTCTCTCCTTTATTCTCTTTCTAAGATTCCCATTGTGTATTTATCAACATGTTAATTGTTTCAACAGATCTCTAAAGCTCTGCTTATTTTCTTAAATTTTCTTTCTGTTCTTCAGACTGGACAGTCTCTATTCATGTAGCTTCAAGTTCAGTGTGTTTTTGTTGCTGTTTTTTGCTGGTTCATATCTGCTGTTGAGCTCCTCTAGTGTCTTTTTCATTTAAATTATTGTACTGAATTTCCATTGGATTCATATACGTGTTTATATATGTACACACATGTAATTGTAATTATACCTTTTATCTTTTCACTAATGTTCTCTATTTAATAAGTAATTATCATTTTACTTACTTTTAATTGTTAAAAATACACTTTGCTTTAGTTCTACAGATTTATAATGGATGCTTTGAAGTCTTTGTGTACTAAGTCCAACATCTGAGATCCCTCACAGATAGTTTCTGCTTGCTGCTTTTTTCCCTGATGTCAATGAGCCATGTTTTCCTGTTTCTTCTCTTCTGTTGAAAATAAGACATGGTATTTTGGATAACAGATTCTGATTCCCCAAATAAGATTATTTTGTTGATCGTTAGGTAATTTTTTTCTTTATTTTTATCCTTGTCTGGACTAATTCTCTGTCTCCTATTTCCTATTTAATTTAATATGCAGTCACTCATGTCTCTGCTAAGTTATTTCTTTTCTTGTTTTTTTTTTTTGAAAACATAGAGGCTTAGATATTACTCTTGGTTAGCATAGCTGAGGAATTAGTCAATAATTGATTAGATTTTGCGCTTAAGCACCTTGAACCAGTGAGAATCGAACCCTTTGCCTCTTGCCCTGTGTGTGGATTGGAGGTCACGCTGAAAGTTCAGGTGGTTTACACATCTGGCCCAGCTTCTAGTCCCTGCTTGTGCAATGCCTCATGTGCAGCCTATGTTGGGTATATAGTCGGGGCTTTTCTGGTCTCTCCTAAGCGTGTACATTGTCTTGGAAAAGACAGAGCATTCCAGATCACCAGGAGTATTTTGAAACTTATCAAATCTCATTAAATCTTATTCCAGAAATCTTCTTATTCCATTTCTGGCTAGTATGTTCCTTACTCAACCAATATTGAAGCTTCAGGCAACTGAAATATTGGCCTTCCTCAATCATTTTCCACCAACTTGCCATTGTTTTTGGCAACATCTCTGAGATGTCCCCTCACTTCACTCCAAATCAACCTGGCCTCCTTTAGCTGCAGAACTGCCTGTTCTCACAGCATATCCAATGTTGGTAGAATTACCCACCTAGAGACCAAAGGAGGATGGGAACTTTCCCAGGACAAAACATCATAGTCCTGTTATTCTTACAGAAGTTCAGTAGTTTTTCTTGAATGAACATTTCTCAAATTGTTGTATTTCTTTTGTAAATTCCCAGAGTCTCTGAATTTTTTTTGTTTCAATTTTATCATTGATTTGGGGGAACGAAGTTTTCCAAGCTTCTCGTTATCCCATTTCAGAAGTCCAGCTTCTGTGAGTGCTTTAATTGTTTTCATTAACATTGGTTTTCAACAGTAACTGATTTGTCTAGATGTGAGTTTCTTATATTTGTTTTGCTTGAGTTTGGCTGAGCTTTTGTGGTATGATTATTAATGTCCTTTATCAATTTTGCAAAATTATTGTACATTGTATTTTTAAATAGCGTTTATGCCCTGTTTTCAAAAACTTTTTCGTTTAGAAGTTAAATTTTAAGCATGATGGGTCACATGCTATTTCATCACATCTCTCTGCTCTTCTGCTATATTTTTTATAGTCATTTGGATTTTCATGTTTTGCTTCTGTTTTTATAATATATTGGGATATTAGTCTTCAAGTTTACTATCCTTTTTCTTTGCTGTAGTCATCTGCTGTGAAGTATATTTGATAAATTTTTCATTCCAGATATTGTCTTTTTCAATTTTGCAATTTTCCTTTTGTTTCTGTTGTAGAGCTTCAACGTTTCTACTAAAATAGCCATTAATTCATGCTCTCAATATAATATGTCTCTTAAGCTTTTCAACATACTTTAAAGCAGTTACATTAATGTGTTTGCCTGTTAAAACTAATGCTTGGTTCAGCTTTGATTCTATGTTATGTAACTTTTTTTGGTCATAGTTTTCTGATATTTACATTTGCTTTTGCTTCCCATATTATGTTATCTTTTATTGTATGTTGAATCTTTGATATAAAATAGTTTCAGAACAGAAAAGCCCCTTCTTCTGCCAGATTTGATCTAAGTTTTTATTGAACTGGATCTGGTATGGGTTGCAGTTTGTATTTGAGTTCATCCCTGGCTTTAAAACCTTTGGAGGTGAGATCTGGACTCCTAATTTCAGAAGGACTTGGTATTTAAGAATTATGAGAATCTTAAGAACTTTTTATGGTTTACAGACAGATTTTGGGGTTATAGGTGAATTCTCCAGCCACCATCTGTCCAGCATTATGCAACTCAGGAGATCTTCCCTTGCCTTCCAGTTTGGTTCCAATATTTAGTATGCTTCCATGTATTTAAAATCTGTCTGCAAAAGACTTGGTGAACAGATGATGATGTGCTTTTCTTCTGGGACATTTTGGAATCTAATCTATCTTGTCCCCCATTGGGTGTCCATTAAAAGTTTCTCTATTAAATTATAAACATCCCTTGCCTATGGAAAATTATATCCTCTGTCCACAGAGGATATACCTGCAGGCATAAAATTAACTAGCAGTTTTTTCTCTTCTAGGTAGTGCTGATTTCTCTCTAGAGTTTGGTTCGTTGAAAATTATTTGCATCTTTAGACTTCTAATAATTTTTTTTAAACTGTGACATTTAAAATTATCCATTTAAAAATTGTTACAGTAAGAATTATGACTTCTTGTGACCTTTTAAATACTTATCAGATGTATAAGTTTTATCCCAGTTCTTTTCTCGCCTCATGGGAAAAGGAAAGGAAAGAAATCATATGTCATTTAGAGAAGAATTGGGGGGCAGCAATGGAGAAAGTTTATATATACAGGCACACCTTGTCTTACATCACTTTATTGTACTTCATGGACATTGCATGTTTTACAAATTGAAGATTTGCTGCAACCCTGAATGAAGCAAGTCTATTGGCACTTTTTCTCCAATGTTTGTGTTACATGTTGATAATTCTCTTAAAATTTTATACTTTTCCATTATCATTGTATCTGTTACGGTGATCTGTGATCAGTGATCTTTGATGTTACCACTGTAGTTCTTTTGAAGCATCACTAGCCATGTCCATATAAGATAGCAAACTTACTTGACACATATTGTTTGTGTTCTGACTGTTCTATCAACCAGCTATTATTCCCCTGTCTCTCTCCCTTTCCTCAATCCTCCCATTCACTAACACATAGCACATAAAAACTAGGTCAATTAATAATGTTATCATGGCCTCTAAGTATTCAAGTGAAAGGAGGAGTTGGACTTCTCTCACTTGAGGTGGGAGGATCACCTGAGGTTGGGAGTTCGAGACTAGCTTGACCAACATGGTGAAACCCTATCTCTACTAAAAATACAAAGTTAGCCAGGTGTGATGGCATGTGCCTATAATCCCAGCTACTTGGGAGGCTGAGGCAGCAGAATTGCTTGAGCCTGGGAGGTGGAGGTTGCAGTGAGCTGAGATTGCACCACTGCACTCCAGCCTGGGCAACAAGAGCAAAATTCTGTCAAAAAAAAAGAAAAAACAAAAGCAAGAAATGACTAAGCTTAGTGAGTAGTGAGGAAGGGATATTGAAAGCCAAAACAGGCTGAAAGGTAGGCTTCTTATGCCAGTTAGTCAAGTTGTGAATGCAAAGGAAAGTTTTTGAAGGAAATTAAATGTGATAATCCAGTGAGCACATGAATGATAAGAAAGAAAAACAATCTATTGCTGATATGAAGAAAGTTTTAGCGGTTTGGATAGATCAAACCAATCATAGCATTCCCTTAAACCAAAGCCTAATTCAAAATAGTCCCCAAATCTCTTCAATTCTGGAAGTGATTCTTCATTCTAGATTCCATTAAAAACATTCAGGATAGATTTTTTGTTTGCAGTCATGCTGTTGATTGTTAAATGCAATAGTACGATCATGATGCTGAATAAATGTCTTTTTTTTTAATGTGCTGTTTAACGTTAGTCTACTCTGAAGCCATCTTGGTAAAGTTCCCCAACAGTGTGAAGTTAGAATTCCTTCAGGGTGATGCTAGGTTCTTTTTGGAATTTATATATAACCTGCCTGGGTGAAGAAGTCATTGTCTTCAGAAACCTTGGTGCAGTTGAACTGATAGGTACTGTTGTGACCTGAAGTTCACCATTAAAAGAGATTACCCAAGCAAAATCATGGAATTATTGGTTATGAAAATCATTATTGGCACATCTTATGCAACCTATCTAAATTGAATAATGGTACCAAATAAAATTATAGATGGGAAAGAAGCTGTGTACCATCTATTATCATGTGTAATCAGTAAACGATTTAATTCTCTTGAATGAAATGGCAACTGTATGGATTTGGGACTGGCAGAGATTTGGACTTTCCATATCCACTACCCCTGATAATGTTGCATGCTTCTGTCACAATTCAGGTTCAGAGTTCTGCCAGGGCATAGAAACTGGCTGCTGGCTAATGCTGCTCCATAAATCCACAGATTTGAAGTGTTTGAGAGGCCTTTAAAAATGACCAATATCAGAAAGCATTTTAATGAATATAAAGATAGGCTTACATTAAAGAAAAACTGCAGTTTGGCTGAGTTCTGGTTGGGTGAGCCTTCAGAGGTTTTATAGGTTAACTACACTAATTAATTGGGAGATTAAAACCATAGGAATAGAAACTAAATTTTTCTGCATAATTTCATGTTAACTGCAGTTTTCCTTTGTGGCACAAGATCATACAGTTTTCCTAAAATGTTAATTGTATAGAAAATTATTTCTATACCTTTAACAGTTAATATTCAATAATGTGTTATTTGTACATAGATTCTTTTGAACCTTACTTTTGCTGCACTCTCAATTTCCGTGCTATTGTATCTAGTAGCACAGAGATTTGTTTATTTAAAAAAAACATGATTCATGGAGAATATCAAAATATCAACATTAACGGAAGTTTAGAAGAAGTTAATTCCAGTACTCATGGATGCCTTTTAGGGGTTCAAGACTTCAGTGGAGGAAGTAACTGCAGATGTGATAGAAATAACAAGAGAACTAGAATGAGAAATGGAGCCGGAAGATGAGACTGAATTGTTTTAATGTCATGATCAAATTTGAAGGATGAAGAGTTACTTCTTGTAGATGAACAAAGAAAGTCGTTTCTTGAAATGAAATCCACTCCTGGCAAAGAAGCTGTGAACATTGTTGAAATGACAGCAAAGGATTCAAAATATTATATAAACTCAGTGGAAAAAGCAGTAGCTGGATTTGAGAGGACTGACTCCAATTTTGTGAGAAGTTCTTCTGTGGGTACAATGTTTTCAAACAGCATTGCAAATAACACAGAAATTTTCTGTGAAGGAAGAGTCAATGTGGGTGGCAAACTTTATTGTTGTCTTATTTTAAGAAGTTGTTACCACAGCTCCAACCTTCAGCAACCACCACCCTGATCAGTCAGCAGCCATCAGCATTGAGGCAAGACTCTCCACCAGCAAAATGACTACGACTCACTGAAGGCTCAGATGATTGTTAGCATTTTTAGCAACAAAGTATTTTTAAACAATGTATGCATTATTTTTAGACATAATGCTATTGCACACTTAACAGACTGCAGTGTAGTGCAAGCATAACTTCTATATGCACTGGGAAATAAAAAAATTCCTGTGCTTCACTTTATTGCAATATTCAATTTATTGTGGTGATCTGAAACCTACCATATCGCTGTGTCTGTGTGTGTGTGTGTGTGTGTGTGTGTGTGTGTGTGTGAGTGTGTGTGTGTTCAGATTAAATGCAAAAATTTTGTTGGAATGTTTTTAAAGTGTTTTTTTTTTTAATTTAATTTTATATTTTT
>NW_012123154.1:6699263-6746503 GCF_000951035.1 Colobus angolensis palliatus | reverse complement strand
GATTAAATGCAAAAATTTTGTTGGAATGTTTTTAAAGTGTTTTTTTTTTTAATTTAATTTTATATTTTTGAGATGAAGTCTCGCTCTGTCACCCAGGCTGGAGTGCAGTGGCATGATCTCGGCTCACTGCAACCTCCGCCTCCTAGGTTCAAGCAATTCTCCTACCTCAGCCTCCTGAGTAGCTGGGACTATAGGCATGCACAACCATGCTTAGCTAATTTTTGTGTTTTTAATGGAGACAGAGTTTTGCCATGTTGACCACGCTGGTCTCAAACTCCTGGCCTTAAGTGATCCACCCGCTTCGCCCTCCCAAAGTGCTGGGATTACAGGCATGAGTCACCTAAAAGTATTTTTTAAATGTTACAAGCATTTTGATGCAGTAAAAAAACAATTCTTTCTTAATGTAGGTGTATTTTCAGATTTGAAGGGCAAACACAAATTGTTTCTTTGTTAACTGTACCTCTTTTTCAGTAGCAATGATTGTTTTATGCAAATTTATGAGAACCGTGACAAAATATCTTTTGACAATATGTGCCTGAAAATACTCAGTACATTCAACATCTGAATCAGTGTAAATAAGAGCCGGTGTTAATGTTTCTGAGTTAGACTGAAGTGAATGGAGACTTCCATGTCTTACATAGATAGTACGGTGTGAGGGAGATAGACTCTCTGTACAGAATATATTTTTCTTCAGTTTGAAAGTTGCATGAAAAGAACTTTAAGGGAAATGGATTGCGTAGCTGCGCAGTGGTGCTTGTGTTTTAATTTGGGGTGATTTTATGCTCAAACATTGCAAAGTTTAGTATTTTATGAACTGAAGAGTTTGGGCTGAAAGGAGACAAAATAATATTAACAGGACAGTTGGATCTCCATGGTAATTGTCCTAATAGTCTTTCCAAATGCACACCTGCCTTATTACTAGGTTTATGAATACTGCATTGCACTTAGAGAGGCTTCCTTGTGGAAACAGGATACATCTTTAAAAATAGTGGACCTTGAATAAAAATCTTGTATATTCTTCAACTGTTGGGTCACATTCGACCATAGCACATTAGAAGTTCTCACTTTTTTTTTTTTAACTGAAAATCTTTCCAGAGTTTCCTAATAAGCTTCCTTAGTATGTTCTACAAGGTGGTGCCTACCTCTACAATACAACTTGGGCTATCTAACAGTTTAATTTTTGTAGCACAGCCACCTTAGTCTATTTTTAGTTCCCACGACTTCAGCCCTTCCTCTGGTATTCTAAAGATAGGAAACCTTGGAAACATCAAGTAACAACATTTTCATAGCAAACATTGTCCTTCCCACAATGGCCACCGTCATCTATCGCAGCAGAAGGACTTCTGGCATTGGTTGTGTGGCACTTCCTAAAGTGAAGTCAGGCAGTGGGAACGGACGAGCAACCATTTTAAAATATGACTGAAACATTCTCAATAACTACTGCTCCACCTTAAAAGGGTATTTCTCTAACTCTAGTCTGCCCTCGCTCTCCTATCTAACCTAAAGGGGGCATGAAAACTAAGACACACTAGTGAAGGCCACATTCCAGTGACACACACAGTCCCACTAAAAGACTGAGATTCAAGCTTAAGATTTTAGAATGCTTCTCTTCCCAGCATTGTAGCGTTGTAGAATGCTTCTCAGTAGAATGTGCTGAGTATTTTCAGGCACATGTTATCAAAGATACTTTGATGCATTATCACCCCAGTGACAGCACTCAGACACAGTAACAGTAATAACTCGTTCAGTTGCAAGATGCAAATTCTACCCAAGAAGGGGTCTGTGAGAAAGCCCAAAGGCAACAAAGAAGACAAAAATCAAGACAATAGAGAAAATGAAACCTCTTACTCCAAAGGCTACAGTAAATAGTAAACATACACTCCCAGCCAGTTTAACAAAACCTCACACTGAAGACCTATTTACCTCGGTGAATAAAATATAAGTAAATAAATGAAAATTTCAGCAGATTTCTCAGTAGAAGCCATGCAAGTAATAAGAGAGTAAATTATTTCAAGTGTTGAAAGAAAAAAATTACTTCCTAGAATGCTTTTTTTCTTTTCTTTCTTTTTTTTTTTTTTTTGAGACGGAGTCTTACTCTGTCACCCAGGCTGGAGTGCAGTGGCGCGATCTCCGCTCGCTGTAAGCTCCGCCTCCCGGGTTCACGCGGTTCTCCTGCCTCAGTCTCCCGAGTAGCTGGGACTACAGGCGCCCGCCGCCACGTCCGGCTAATTTTTTGTATTTTTTTAGTAGAGACGGGATTTCACAGTGTTAGCCAGGATGGTCTTGATTTCCTGACCTCGTCATCCTCCCGCCTCGACCTCCCAAAGTGCTGGGATTACAGGCGTGAGCCACCGCGCCCTGCTACTCCCTAGAATTCTATATCCAGGGAAATTATTTTTTGAAATTAAGGGAGAAATAAAGGGTTTTTCAGACAAACAAAAACAGAAGAAATTCTTTAAAATAGACCTGGTCTGCAAGAAGTGGTTAAAAGAAGTCCCTCAGAAAGAAGGAAAAGTACACAGATTAGAAACGCAAATAACCATTGAAAAAGAGCATCAAAGAAATGATAAATGAAGCTAAAATAAAGCATATTTCCCTAATTCTCAATTCATCTAAGAGATGTTTTGTAAAATAATGACAGAGTATTGGATGATTATAGCAGATGGAAAAGTAAAATAAATGGTAACAATGCAATAAGGGATGGGATGGAGGAATGGGGAGTATCCTAAGTTATCTGTGTAATATATGAAGCAGCCCGGTGATACTTGTGTCCAATATGGATTCGTGTTAATAGATACTGCAAATTCTAGAAAAAATAACATTAAATATTGTAAAAGAAAGTAAAATTATGTTGAGAGGAGATACGCTCAATCATAAAAACTCTCAATTAAAATCAGAGAAGACAGGCAAAAGGAGAACATCAAAGAACAAATGCAATGAATAGAAGGTTAGAAACTATTAAGTCAAACATTTTTAAAAATTCTTTAAAAATTAGTGATCTGAATACACCAATTAAAAGATATATTGTCGGTCAGGCATGGTGGCTCATGTCTGTAATCCCAGCACTTTGGAAGGTCGAGTTGGGTGGATTGCCTGAGCCCAGTAGTTTGAGACCAGCCTGGGCAACATGGCGAAACCCTGCCTCTACCCTAAATACAAAAAATTCGCTGGGCACAGTGGTGCACACCTGTAGTCCCAGCTACTCCAGAAACTGAGGCGTGAGAATCACTTGAACCCGGGCCTGGGCAACAGAATGAGACTCTGACTCAAAAAATAAATAAATACAAATCTAAAAATAAAATGAAAAAAGACGTATTATTGAAATCTATAATAAAAAACAAGACCAAACTATATATTGTCAGGAAACTCATTTGAACCACAAAGTTTCAGAGGGTTTCAAGGTAAGGAGATGGAGAAAAACATTCTGCAATAACAATAATCTAAAGAATTTGGAGTAGCTATATTAATTTAAGATGAATAAGACTCCAGAACAAGCGATATTTTCAGGGCTAAAGAGTGGTGTTGCCTAATGATAAAGGTGTCAATTCACCAAAAAAGCCTAGCAATCCTAAATGTGTATGCACCAAACAGCAGATTGTCAAAATATATGAGGCAAAAACTGATAGAAGTGCAAGGAGAAATAGACAATTTAATTATACCAGTTGGGAATTTTAATAACACAGTTTCCACATTGAAAGGTAAAACAGACAAGAAATATTTACAAATAAAATTGACCGGAATAACACAATTAATCAACTGAATCTAATTGATATTTGTACACAATGTTCTTGAACAACAGCAGAATACACATATTGTCAGCCTTACATATCCACCAAGATAGACGTGATTCTGGATCATAAAATATACTTGACACATTTAAAAGAATAGAAATCATACAAAGAGTCTTTTCAAAACATTATGAAATTGAACTAGATATCAATAACAGAAAGATGGCAGAAATAGCTTCAAATATTTGAAGATTAAGCAACTAATTAACATGAGTCAAAAGAGTCTCAGAAAAAATTTGAAAATGTTTTGAGGTAAATTAAAATGAAAAAACAAGTAGTCAAAATTGGTGTGATGTTACAAAAACAATGCTTTGGGAGAAATTTATAGCATTAAATGCATAAATCAGAAAATGAAAAAATGTTGGAATCAATCATCTATATTTCCATCTTGGAAAATTGGAGAAAGAAGAGCAATTTACATTTAAAGCAGGTAGAAGAAAAGAAGTAATAAAAATTAAAGCAGAAATTAGTGAAAACAAAAACAGGAAAACAATAGAAAAAAATCAACAAACCCAAAATCTGGTTCTTTAAAAGAAAGGCTAAAAAAAAGGTAAGTCTTCACTAGATTAACCAACAAAAAAAAGAGAAAAGACACAGACAATAACAAAAATATAAGAGGGTTTATCAAGAATAATCCTATGGAAATTAAAAAAAAAATAAAGGAATACTATTAATAACTCCATACCTCCAAATTTGACAACTTAAATGCAATGGACCAATTACTTGAAAAACACAAACTACCAAAATGCACACAAAAAGAGATAGATCTGAATAGATTTGCATTTATTGCATAAATTGCATCGATAATTTAAAATCTTTCAAAAAAGAGAAAGAAAACACTAAGCCCAAATAGTTTTACTGTTAAATTCTACCAAATATTTAAGGAAGGACTGATATCAGTTCTCCACAGTCTCAGCCAGAAAATAGAGGCAAAGGGAACATTTTCAAATTCATTCTATCCACCATTATGTTAATATGAATGCCAGATAAGATATAAGAAATAAAACTGAAGACCAGTATCTCTCATGAAGATAGATACAAAATTCCTCAATAAAATGTTAACAAGTTGAATCTAATAATGCATAAAAGTAATTGAAATTTATTACAGTTATGTGAAGCTGATTCACCATTTGAAAATTAAGTAATAGAATTTACCTATCAACAGGATCAAAAAGAAAAATTACAGATTGTGTCATATGATGCAGAAAATGTTACGACAATATTCAATATCTATTCATGGTAAGACCATCCAGATAACTAGGAATAGAGTGAAACGTCCTCAGTTTGATAAAAAAAAAAAAAAAAAAGAACTCTTTTTTTAAAATTTTTTTTTTTTTAGATGGAGTTTCGCTATGTTGCCCAGGCTATAGTTTAATGGCGCAATCTCAGCTCACTGCAGCCTCTGCCTCCCAGGTTCAAGCGATTCTCCCACCTCAGCCTCCCGAGTAGCTGGGATTACAGGCGCCCGCCACCATGCCCAGCTAATTTTTGTATTTTTAGTAGAAACAGGGTTTCACCATGTTGACCAGGCTGGTCTTGAACTCCTCACCTCAGGTGATGCGCATGCCTCGGCCTCCCAATGAGCCACCGCGCCCAATGATAAAAAAGCATTCTTAAAAAAAAAAAAAAAAAAACTACAGCCAACATTATACTTAATAATGAGAAAATTAATATTTTTTTGCTGTGATTAGGGATGAGAAAGAAATGTTATTTGTTACCACTCCTATTTTACATTGTACTAGAATTCCAAGATACTGAAGTAAGAGAAGTAAAGAAACTGTCTTTGTTTGCAGATGGCATCATTATTTATGCATAAAGCTCCAAAGAATCAACAAAATTTCTGGATCTAGTTACAAGTATAGCAACATCACATGATAAAAGGTTAACATCTAAAGTCAATTTCTTTCCTATATACCAACAATGAATGATTGGAATCTGAAATTTTTTAATACCTTTTGCAATAGCACCAAAATAATAAAATATTAGATACAAATCTAACAAAATATATACAGGTTGTATTCATGGAATATTACAAAATCTGTTGGAAGAAACACTGAAACATTATCTAAATGAATGAAGAATGTGCTCAGGGATTAGAAAACTCAGCGCTGTTTATGGTGTCAATACTTCCCAACTTGATCAAATATATTCAACATAATCTTGATGAAATTGCCAGCAAGCTATTTTTTATATTGACAAACTGATTCTAAAAGTTATATAGGAAGTGAAAGACCTAAAATATTTAACACATTACAGAAAAAAAAAAGGTTGAGGATTTAAACTACCTAATTTTAAGACTATAAAGCTACTGAAATCAAGACAGCATAATATTAGCAAAAAAATAAACACAAAAATAAATGGATAATAATAGAGGACCAAGGACTAGATACACACAAATATTGTCAACTTATTTTTTATGTAAGACATGAAATTCAATAAAGTGTAGTTTTATCAACAAATGATGATGGAAAATAGGATGGCTATATGCAAAGAGAGAGAGAAAAATTCTAGAGATAGACTTTATATTTCACAAAAATTGATTAAATATGAATTGTAACCCTAAATGTAAAATTCATTATTATAAAACTTATAGAAGAAAATATAGGAACAAGTCTCATGGCCTTGGTTTTCACCATGAGTGTTAACATACAATATCAAAGGCACAAATCATGAAAGAAAAATGGATAATTTGAATTGTGTTAATATTAACAAAAAAACTTCTAGTATATGAAAAATATTATTAAGGGAATGAAAATAGAAGCCACAGATTAAGATAAAATATTTTGAAACACATATTGTCTATAATGATATAAATGAATAGATGAATGAATAAACACACAAATAAATAAATAAGAGAGAGACACATTTCTATGCAGAAGAATTCCAAATAATTTATGTAATTGTACTTGACGGGCTGGAGCATAACTCTCCACTCTGGTGTGTGCCGCACAATAGCAACTTTCTTTTAATTAATGTAATATGTAAAGGAAGACAGAAACAAATGAGTTTACGTTGGAGACACCTGACAAACACTGTATTAGCCAATGATCAAGATCAGCATCAACAATGATAAATCATGTTGCTAGCATGTACCCTTGAAACGATGTAATAAAAATTGTACTTTAATTTTGTGCCTTACTCCTATTGTCAGTCTAGTTGTAAGAAAAACATCAAACAAATTCAAGCTGGAAAACATTCTACACAATACTTGACCAGTAATTCCTGAATACTGTCAGTGTCATCAAAAACAAGACAAGTCTGAGGAAATGTCATGGCCAAGATGAGCCTGAGGAGAAATGATGATGAACTATAATATAATGTGGTGTCGCTGGATGAGATCCTGGAAGAGAAAAAGGACATTAGGTAAAAACTAAGGAAATCTGAGTCAAACATGAAGTTTAGTTAATAATAGTGTAACAATATTGATTCATTAATTCTAACAAATTACCATAGTAATATACAATGTTAAAAAGAAAATAAACTAGATACAGAGTATTTTAGAAACTATATGTAATATCTTCACTTTTTTTGAAATCTAAAACTGCTGGAAAAAATTACCTGCAAAATAGTTAACACAATTTATTTAGTTATTTTCCGAAAACAAAGATAGGATCCATAGAGACATACAAGGATAAATGTGAATATTTAAGAAAGAAGCACGGACAAGGGAGCTGACAGGAAAGGAGAAATGGCAGCATGGGATGACTGAGTGGGAGAACGGGGAGCATGGACCCAGATGCAGCCACTTCTGTGAGATGCACTGCATTGGCTCTCAGTGTACTTTTGCTCTTGGAACCTACAATATGTTTTGAATTTAGAAACTTTTGTATTATAAAAGTAATTAGGGTATGTTCCTGTAGAAAATTTTAAAAATCAGCAAAGTAGAAAAATAAAGAGAAGGACAAATATTCCAAATAGCCTTATAAATACATTACTTACTCCCAGCAGGGTGCAGTGGCTCAAGTCTGTAATCCCAGCACTTTGGGAGGCCGAGGTGGTAGATCACTTGAGGTCAGGAGTGTGAGACCAGACTGGCCACCATGGTGAAACTCCATCTCTACTAAAAATACAAAAACTAGCCAGGTGCGGTGGCACAGGCCTGTAATCCCAGCTACTCTGGAGACTGAGGCAGGAGAATCACTTGAATTCAGGAGGCGGAGATTGTAGTGAGCTGAGATCATGCTAGTGCACTCTGGCCTGGGTGACAGAAAGAGACTCTATCTCAAAAATAAAAAAAAAATAAAAAAAAAGGTAACTTACTCCCAAGAGTTATAGAGTTGTTAGTTTTCTTACAAAGTTTTTAGTCTTCTTTTAGTCGACTTATATAGATAATCTCTTAGTTGTATATATTACTTGTATTCTTCTCTTTTTATAGCATTTTCCAAAGATAATATTTTTCTAAAGTCTTTTTAAAATTACTAAATTTGTCTCACCTGGTAGATGTGCCATTATGTACTCACCCAAATCGTCTTCTTGATACTTCAGTTATTTTCAGTTTGTACATATCTGCATAGTTAATCTGGCAATTTTTTTTGTCATTATGTATTATCATGAAGGACTAACTTTGATATTTCAAATATTGTATTGATTGTATAAATGGAGGTAATAACTTGTGCTTTCATAGGACCAATGGAAATGTACAGTAATATAAGTAAATTTATTCCTGCAGCATCTCAAACATGTTCTGGAAATGAAATAAAATAATCAGTTAATCATTTTAGTCTTTTCGTATTTATAATGGTAAGCAAAGACCATTAGTGAATGAAACACCTAAATATATTTGCACACCTAAGAAATTTCATACATATACCAAAGCTGTGCATATATTTTGAACACTGAAGAAATTTTGGAAAATCCTGTCTAACTTTTCTCTCTCCAAGCAGGTATGTTTAAATTCTTTATAGTATTTTTCCACATAACAGAAACTTTTTCATAGTACAAAGGATGAAGGTAAATTACAGTCCTATAGGTTGTCCTATTAGAGTGACTGCTCTATACGTATTATTGATCATTTTAACTGTACCCTTCCCCTACTGGCCTGTTTTGTTTATTTTAATGTATTTAATCTGTCTGTGCCAAGAGAAAGCTATAAAGCTTTTCTATTATCTGAAATTTTACAATTAATGATGGTACCATTCAACTTTCTAACTCATTAGTACCAGTAGTAGTAATAGTAGTAGTAGTAGTAGTAGTAGTAGTAGTAGTAGTAGTTTTACAGGAAAATAAGGATGCATAGGAAAACAACATGGGTCAGCAAGATGGTGGACTAGGAAGCTCCAGGCTCTTGTTCCTCATGAAGACACAAAATTAATAACAATATATATGGATCAAAATATTATTGGGAAAACCCTAGAAAGCAGTTAAGAAGCTGCAGGATCCCAGCTAACATCAATATAAAAATGCATTTAAACAGTAGGAAATGACTTGGCATTTTGCCTGTATTTGCCCCATTCCTTCAGAGTGCAGTACACGGTGATTGGGTGGAAGCACCCTGACTCCCAGCTCCTCCCCTGATATGGAAAGAAAAGAGTGGAAAAGGTATTTAACAATCTGGCTTGTATGGGGGCTACCTGAGGGACTGGCTTCTGTCTCACAAGACTGAGTACTGATGGATTGGTGGCATGACTTGGATGCCACATTAGAGGACACTAAAAACAGCAGTGATCTCCATGGCACATTAGGGCAACAGTGGATTGGCAGTCTCACAGGGCCAAGAGGCAAGAGGTTACAGGCAGAGTAACACAGTAGAAATCCTAAGACTTCTAAGAAGAAGCAGAAGTGAGATACTTGCGGAAATTAAAACACTTAAAAGCTGTCATATATACTGGAATAAAAATCACCCATATAGGCCTGGGAAGGTGTCCCCAGAAAAGGTTCAAGAAGACTCAAGGCCTCTATGCTGGGCCTATTAGTAAAGGTCTTCCTTGCATGAAGGCAGCTTATAAAGGCTGGGAGAAATGACTGTTTTCTCAAACGCCCAAACTTCAGCAAATAAGCACAAGGCACACAAAGAAACAGAAAAATATGCCTCAATCAAAGGCAGACTAAATCTCCCCAAAAAATAAAAGCCCTAGATCTCAGAGGTGGAGCAAGATGGTGGAAAGCTTCACCAATCATCCCCCCAACAGAACACCAAGTTAACAACTATCTACATGGAGAAAAATCTTCATAAGAACCAAAAATCAGATGCGCACTCATAGTATGTAGATATAACTTTATATCCCTGAAAGAGGCACTGAAGAGATAGGAAAAATAGTCCTGAATCATGATGCCACCCTTTCCTCACTCCCTGGCAGCAGCAGTGTGAGAGCCTCTGGGCAGTGGAGGAGGGAGAATACAGCAATTGTGAGGCATTGAGCTCAGTGCTGTTCTATTAGAGCAAAAAGGAAAATCGGACCAAACTCAGCTGACACCCACCAACAGAGGGGGCATTTAAACCAGCCCTAGCTCTAGGGGGATCACCAATCTCACTGTATGGAACTTGAGTGACTGCAAACCCTGCCACAGGGGGCTACAGCACATGTTGGGATGTTAGGGGGAGACATGACATACTGAGACACAAGTTATGGCAGCAAAGGGAAACGGCATCATCCTCACCCCAGGCTGCACAGCTCACAGCTCCAAAGGAGACCCCTTCCTTCTGCTAGAGAAGAGGAGAGGGAAGAGTCAGGAGGACTTTGTCTTGCATCTAGGATACCAGTTCAGTCACAGGAGAATAGGGCACTGGTCAGAGTCATGAGGGCCCCTGTTCTGGGTCCTAGCTCTCAGAAAACATTTCTAGACACACCCTGGCCTGGGGCAGAAGGGAACACACTGCCTTGAAGGAAAGGTCCCAGTCCTGACAGCATTCATCACCTGCTAACTGAAGAGCCCTTGGGCCCTAAAGGACCGACCAGCAGTGATACCCAGGTACTACATTGAGGACCTTGGATGAACCTCGAAGACTTGTTGGCTTTAGGTGAGACTCAGCACGTTACCAGCTATGGTGGCTATGGGGCAAATCTCCTTCTGCTTGAGAAGAGCAGAGGGTAAAGTAAAGGAGATTTTGTCCTATACATTAGGTACCATCACAGGCACAGGGGGATAGAGCACCAAGTGGGCTCTTGGGATCCTCAACCCCAGGACCTGGTTCTTGGGGTCTCCAACCCCAGGACCTGGCATTTTGGGACCTTTCCTGGGTCGGAAGGGAGCCCACTGCCCTGAAGGGTGAGTCGTGGGCCAGGCAGCATTTACAGCAAGCTGATGGAAGAAACTTTGGGCCTTAAGGAAACATTGGCAGTGGTCTGACAGTACCCCTTATGAGCAGGGGTGTTGGTAGCTATGATAGGAGGCTCCTCTGCCATTGGAAAAGGTAGAAAAGAGTGGAAGGAATTGTGTCTTGTGGCCTGAGTGCCAGCTCAGCCACAATACAATAGAACACCAAGTAGACTTCTAAGATTTTTAACTCTAGTCCCTCACTCCAGGACAGCACTTCTGGACCCACCCATGGCCTGAGGGATCTCATCACCCGAAAAGGAAGAACATAGGCCTAGCTGGCCTGGAGTAGCCAGTGAGTGGTTACACCACAGTGTTACTGGGCTTGGAGTGTCCCTAAAGCATATATAGTTTAGATCACAACACCTAAGGGCTTTTAAATATCTGGAAAGCCTTCCCAAGAAAGATGGCTACAAATAAGACTGGATAGTGAAGACTACAATAAATACCTAACTCTTCAATGCCCAGACACCAAAATACATCTATTAGCATCAGGGCCATCCAGGAAAACATGACCTCACCAAAGGAACTAAAGGTACCAGGGACAAGTCTTGGAGAAACTGAAATATGTGACCTTTCAGAAAGAGAATTCAAAATAGTTGTGTTGAGGAAACTCAAAGAAATTCAAGATAACACAGGGAATGAATTCAGAATTCTATCAGATGAATTTAACAAAGGATTACAATGCTTAAAAATATCAAGCAGAAATTCTGGGGCTGAAAAATTCAACTGACACTGAAGAATACACCAGTCTCCTTTCATAGCAGAATTGATCAAGCAGAAGAAAGAATTAGTGAGCTGGAAAACAGGCAATTTGAAAATACACAGTCAGAGGAGACAAAAAAAGAATAAAAAACAATGAAGCACACCTACAGGATATGAAAAAAATAGCCTCAGAAGAGCAAAACTGAGAGTTACTCACCTTAAAGAGAAGGCAGGGAAAGAGATAGGGGTAGAAAGTTTATTGAAAGTAATAATAACAGCAAATTTTTCAAATCTAGAGACAAATATCAATATTAAAGTACAAGAAGGTTATAGTACACCAAGCAGATCTAACCCAAAGAAGACATTTAAAAGGCATTTTATAAGCAAAGTCCGCAAAATCAAGGATAGCAAAAGGGTCCCTAAAAGTACAAAAAAAAAAAAAAAATAAAGGAACACATAACATACAATGGAGCTTGAATAAGTCTGGCAGCAGACTTTTCAGTGGAAACCTTACAGGCCAAGAGAGAGTGGCAGGATATATTTAAAGTGCTGGAGGAAAAGCCTTTTACCCTAGAATAGTATATTTGGTGATAATATACTTCAAGGAAAGTGTATTTTCTTGAAGGAAAAATAAAAACTTTCCCAGACAAACAAAAGTTGAGGGATTTCATCAATACCAAACGTGTCCTACAAGAAATGCTAAAGAGAGTACTTTAATCAGAAAGAAAAGGACATTAATGAATAATTAATAATAGACTGAAGGTTCAAAACTCACTGGTAATAGTAAGAACATAAAAAAAACACAGAATATTATAACACTGTATGTATGGTGTGTAAACTACTTTTATTCTAACTAGAAAGACTAAACAATGAACTGATCAAAAATAACCACAATAACTTTTCAAGGCATAGTCAGTACAAGTAGATATAAACAGCAAACCATTAAAAAGCAGAGTCAAGAAGTTAAGATGCAGAGTTTTTACTAGTTGTCTTTTTACATTTTTGTTTATGCAAATAGTGTTAAGTTGAGAATTTTGATAAGATTGAAGTAAATAAAATCAGAAATGAAAATGGATACATTGCAACGTATGCTATAGAAATTCCAAGGATCATTAGTGACTGTGATGAGCAACCATTAATATATGTCAATAAATTTGAAAATCTGGAAGAAATAGACAAATTCCCTAATACATACAATCTACCAAGATTGAACCAGGAAGAAATCCAAAACCTGAACAGACCAATAACAAGTAATGAGATCAAAACTGTAATAAAATATCTCCCAGTAAAGAAAAGCCTGGGACCTAAAAGCTTCACTGATGAATTCTACCAAACATTTAAAGAACTAATACTAATCCTACTCAAACTATTCAGAAAAGTAGAAGAGGGGAGAATACTTCCAAACTTATTCTATGTGACTAATATTACCTTGATACCAAAACCAGACAAAGACACATAAAAAAAAAAAAAAGAAAGAAAGAAAACTACAGGACAGTATCTCTGATTAATATTGATGCAAAAATCCTTAACAAAATGCTACCAAACCAAATCCAACAATACATTTGAATATCATTCATCGTGACTAAGTGAGCTAAGTGGCATTTATCCCTGGGCTACAAAGATGGTTTAATACATGCAAATCAATCATTGTGATTTATCATATGAACAGAATGAAGGATACAAATCATGTGATATTTCACTTAATGCTAAAAACAACTTTAGATAAAATTTAACATCGCTTCATCATAAAGACCATAAAAAACTTGGGGCCAGATGTGGTGGCTCACACCTGTAATTCCAGCACTTGGAGGCTGAGGCAGGTGGATCACGAGGTCAGGAGTTCAAGACCAGCCTAACCAACATGGTGAAACCCCGTCTCTACTAAAAATACCTAAAGGTAACCGGGCGTGGTGGTGTGCGCCTATAATCCCAGCTACTTGGGAGACTGAGGTAGAGAACTGCTTGAACCCGGGAGGCGGAGGTTGCAGTGAGCCAAGATCGCACCACTGCACTCCAGCCTGGGCAACAAAGCGAGACTCCATCTCAAAACAAACAAACAAACAAAAACTTGCCATAGAAGGAACATACCTCAACATAATAAAAGCCAAATATGACAGACCCACAGTGAGTATCACACTGAATAGGAAGAAAATTGAAAGCCTTTCCTCTATGATCTAGAATATTGCAAGAAGCTCATTGTCACCACTATTACTCAACATAATACTGGAAGTCCTAGTTAGAGCAATCAGACAAGAGAAGGATACAAAGAGTATCCAATTTGGAAAGCTCTCGTGGACTGCCTCTGCCGGGGCAGTGTGGAAGGAAAATGTGGGGTCAGAGCCCCCACACAGAGTCCCTACTAGAGTGCTGCCTAATGAAGCTGTGGGAAGAGGACTACCATTCTCCAGACCCCAGAATAGTAGATACACTGACAGCTTGCACCGTGTGCCTGGAAAAGCTGCAGACACACAATGGAAGCCCATGACAGCTGCCGTTCATGGGGCTGTACCCTGCAAAGCCACGAGGCAGAACTACCCAAGGCCATGGGAGCCCATCTCTTGCATCAGCATGACCTGGATGTGAGACATATAGTCAAAGGAGATCCCTTTGGAACCATAAGGTTTAATGACTGTCCCATTGGATTTTGAACTTGCATAGGGCCTGTTGCTCCTTTGTTTTGGCCAATTTCTCCCATTTGGAATGGGTGTATTTACCCAGTGCCTTTACCCCATTGTGTCCAGGAAGTAACTAACTTGATTTCGATTTTACAGACTCACAAGCAGAAGGGACTTTCCTTGTATCAGATGAGACTTTTGATTTGGACTTTTGTGTTAATGCTGGAATGAGTTATGACTTTGGGAGACTGTTGTGAAGGCATGATTGGTTTTGAAATGTGAGGACATGAGGGGCCAGGGACAGAATGATATGGTTTGACTGTGTCCTGACACAAATGTCATCTTGAATTTTAGCTCCCATAATCCTCATGTGTTGTGGGAGGGACCCAGTGGGAGGTAATTGATTCATGGGGTTGAGTCTTCCCACTCACTTGGGACACACTTGCACTAGAATTGCTGCCCCTATCAAATCAGTGCCATATGATCAGAAAGAGCTCCCAAGCTAGCAGCTTCTTCCAAGAGATAGAGGGAGTTTGTCTGTGCATCTGGTACCCTGACTTTCTTAAGGGGGCTTCCCAGAGGACTGACCTCTGTCCTCCCAATGTTAAATCTCAGAGGGGCATATCCAGCTTGGGGGAGAATGGAGGTGGGAGCTTAGGCTTGGGCTTATAAACACAATAACTTCTTCCTCTGCTGAGTACAGAATAATCAGTCAAAAAGGTTCAACTCTTAGCTTTCCCCTGTAGAGAAAAAAACATAGAAATATGTGTATAGTAGAATTCCAGTATTGCAGACCAGGAGTGGTGCTTGCTTTGTATAATCACAGAAAATCAAGAAAAATGAAGAATTAAGCAAAAATGTCTAAAAAAAAAAAGGGTAAGATAAATCCCCAGAAACTAGCCTTAATGAAAAGAAGTAATGTGATTTACTTGACAGATAATTCAAAATAACTTTCATAAAGTTGTTCACTGAAGTCAAAAGAAGAATGCATGAACAAAGGATTTCAACAAAAATATAGAAAATTTATGTGTAAGAAATATCAAACAGAAATTTGGAGGCTTAAGAATATGATAATTAAACTGAAAAATTTACCAGGGATGTTTAAGAACAGACTATGCCAAGAAGAAGAAATAATTGGCAAATTTAAAGAAAGGTTATGAAATGATTCAGTCAGAGAAGCAAAAGAAAAAAAAGCAAAAGAGTGAAGAAAGCTTAAGTAGCTTGTGGGATACCACCAAGGGGACCAATATAAATATTATGGGAATCTCAGAAAGACAAGAGAAAGAACCAGAGATCTTATTCCGGGAAATAATGGATGAAAACTTCATACATCTGAAGAAGGAAATAAACATCCAGATCCAAGAATCCCAAAAGTCATCAAATAAAAAATAAAAATAAAAATCCACACCAAAACACATTATAATTAACTTATTAATAGTCAAAGACTGAGAGAATTTTGAAAGCAGTGAGAGAAAAATGACTTATTAGATACAATGGAAAGTCCACAATACTATCAATAGATTTTTTTCTGCAGAAATGTTACCATCCAGATGGTAGACAGGTGATTTATTCAAAGTACAGTAAGAAAAAATCTGTCACCAAAATTACTATGCCCAACAAAATTGTCATTCAATAATAAAGATAAAGGTTTCCTCAAACTAAAGCAGAGGGAATTCATCACAACTATACCTGTTCACAAAAAATGCAAGCTGAAAGAGTGCTTTAAGCTGAAAGAGTGCTATACAGCAACACGATAGCATAAAAAATTGGCAACTTGTTGGTAAAGGTATATATATATAGAAAAATGCAAAATATTATTTTTCTGTAATGGCAGTGCATAAATCACTTTTAATTCACATATAAAAGCTAAAAGAAAAAACTATTAAAAATAACTAACAAAATATGTTTAAAGATACATAATATGAACAGATGCAAATTGTGACAACATAAATTGAGAGAACAGGGACATAAAGTGTTTTTTTTTTATGTGCTCAGACTTAAAGTGTCATGGCTATTAAGATATCTTATGTAAGTTACCAAAATAACCACACAAAAAACCCTATAGAACATAAAGAGGAATCAAAGCACATCAATTAAAATACCAACAGAACACAGAGGAAGACACAAGAGAAAAAAAGACAGACAATACAACTATAAGACTAAATGAGAACAACTAACAAAATATAAATAATAAATCTTTTTCCATAAAGATTACTTTAAATATAAATGGTTTAAATTTTCTAATCAAATGACAAAGAGTAGTTGAGTAGCTAGAGAAAAAAAAATCGAATTGAACTGTATGCTGCCTCCATAAACCTCTCTTTATATGTTAGGACACACATAGGCTGAAAATGAAGGGAGAGAAAAACACATTACCTCCAAATGAGATTGAAAGGAGGGTAGGGGTCACTATATTTATAGCAGATAGAGTTTAAGTCAAAAACCGTCACAAGAGACAAAGAAGGATATTGCATAACAATAAAGGGTTAATACAACAGGAAGATATAACAATTAAAAATATATATGCACCCAACTTTGGAGCACGTAAATATACAAATAAAACATTAACAGAACTGAAAGAAGTATATAGCAATGCAATGATGGTAGTAGACTTCAATACTTTACTTTCAATACCGAATAGAATATCCAGATAGAAGATCAATAAGGAAACAGTACTTGACTAAGAACAATAACTGTCAAATGGACTTGAGGAAACAACAGAATTAAATGACAAACTATAAAATGAGAGACTATATTTGTAAACCTTACATCTTAGAAGGGCTCAATATCCAAATATATTTGAAGAAATGATACAGCTTAATAACAAAAAGAGTAATCCAATTTAAATATGGGCTAAGAACCTGGACAGACATTTCTCCAAAGAAGACATACAGATGATCACAGGTTATGTAAAGCTGCTTGTTGTCACTAACATACAGAAAGTAGGTTAGATGCTACTACGGGCTGGGGAGAGGGGCAAGAAATGGAAAAGTATTGCTTAACAGAGAAATGCATATCAAAGCCACAATAAGATATTACCTCATACCTATCTGGCTGGCTATTTTTTTTTTAATGACAATTTAATGCTGTCCTCATGAAATGCATTGGAAAATACTTCCTTTTCTACTTTCTGAAAATGCTTATGTAAGACAGATATTATTTCTTCCTTAAATATTCAGACAAATTGATAAAGCCATTTGGATATAGAATTATTTCTTTCTTTTTGTGTGTTTCAGTAATTTGTTTTCAAAACATATTTCACTTTTTAAAACTGTTTTCTTATTGTGGTACATATAAAACATAACACCATTTTAACCACTTTAAATGTACAATTCACAGGCATTAATTACATTCACCACCACATTTATTTCTCAAATTTTGCATTATCCTAAGCAACAATTTCCTATTTCCTGCTCCTCTCCCCAGTCCCTGCTAACCACTAACTAGCTTCCTGTCTGTATGAATGTGCTTACTTCCTGTAAGTGGAATCAAACAATATTTGCCCTTTTTACCTGGTTTATTTCATTTAGCATAAGGTTCATTAACGTGTTAGAATTTTGTTATTTTTATGGTGAAATAATATTCCACAAAGCAAGATGTATATGACACATCTTGCTTATCTGTTGATCTATTGACAGACGCTTGGGTTGTTTCCACCATTTGGCTATTGTGAATGATGCTTCTATAAAACGTTGGCATACAAGTATCTGTTTTATTTTATTTGTTACATTTGTTTGTATAAAATTGTTTATAGTATTCCCTTATTATGTGACCTTTTTCTTTATTCTTTATCCTTGTAATTCTATTAGATTTACTTGCTCTTTTTTCCAACTACTTAAAGTGAAAATTTACATCATTTATTCCAAAGTTTCTTCATTTCTAATTTATGCAACTAGAGTTATACAGTTCTCTTATCACTGTGTAGCTATATCTCACAAACTATGCTGCTTTGATTCCATTTTACTTCAAGTATTTTCAAATGTCTTTGTGATTTATTTTGGATAGGTTTTATTTAGAAGTATTTAATTTCCTGATGTCTTTGTTTTGATTTCTAATTTTGTACTATTATTACTAGATTACATATTTGTATGATTTCTATCCCTTCAAATATACAGATGTAATTTTATAGACTTTGTATGTTCTTTTTTCATGAATGTTCTGAGAGCACTTAAAAAAAAATGAATCGTGCCCTAGACAAAATGTTTGTATAAATGTCAATTAGGTCAGATGGGTTGACAGTGATGTCTGGTCTTGTAGATCCTCACTGATATTTCTGTCTACTTTTTTTTTTTATCAGTTAATAAGACAGGAGTGTTAAAGCTTACCACTGTAAGCGTGCATTTGTCTATTTCTCCTTTTTGTTGCCAATTTTTGAAATTTTTATTTGAAGTTTTGTTGTTAGGTGCATACATTTTTACTATTATTTTTCTTTATTATTAGAAAACTAAACTTTCATCTTTATGCCATATCCATCATTTCCCTGGTGCTATTCTTTTTGTTGAATTCCACTTTGGTATTAACACAGGCATTTCCACTTTTGTAGAATTAGCGTTTGCATGGTATATCTTTTCTATACTTTTGCTTTTAAACTTTGTATGCCTGAATACTAAAAGTGTTTCTCTTGCATGGTACATAGTTTAGACTTGGTTTTTCCCCAGTGTGGTAACCTCTGCCTTTTACTTCAAGTGTTCAGAGTGCTGTCCAATAGAACTTTCTATGACAATAGAATTGTTCTATATCTTCACTGTCTTAAACCACAGCCATAAGCCACATGTATCTGTTGAGCACTTGAAATGTGGCTAGAGCAACTTAGAAATGGACTTTTTGTATTATTTAACTTTAATTAACTTAAACAGCTTATATATTTGACATAATTGTTGGTATGGTAGAATTCAAATCTACCATCTTGCTATTTTTTTCTGTCCTGTGTCTTCTTTCTCTTTCTATCTTATAAATGCATGATTATTTTTAGTATCCCTTTTCATCTACTCTGTTGCCTTGTAACTATGTCTTTTGTGTTGTATGTTCGCAGTGGTAGTACTATGGTTAAAAATAGCACCTTTAACATAGTAACCAATCTGTAAATAAAGTGATACCTTCTTATGTATTTACTTGACAATTTACTTTTATTATCCCATACCATGCCTGCTTTTCTGTATGCATTTTACTTCTACATGTATTATAAACCACACAATTTATTGTTGTTATTTTAAAACTCTAAATTATCTTTTATTTTTTAAAGTGAAAATATTTATAATTATCTGCATATTTACCACTTTTGGTGCTCCTAATTACTTTGTGTAGATCTGAAATGTCTTATTCTTATTCAACCTCAATAACTTGCTTCAGCAGATATTGTAATGCAGTTCCACTGGCTGTAAATTTTATTTATTGTCTGAAGATGACTTTATTTTGCCTTTGTTGTTGAAAGACGTTTTTGCTGGACATAGAACTCTAGGCTGATGATTTTTTAAAAAATATGTTTAAAATTTAAAGTTTTTAAATGTCATTTCATTGTTTCCTTTTTTTTTAATTTTGCATTGATTAAGAGACTGGGATCAAGTCTGATTTTTGTGCCTTTGTGATTGCATTTAAGTTGTAGTTGTATCCAATTTTGAAAGTATCAAATCATTATTTCTTCAAATATTTTTGGCTTTCTTTCATTTTGGGGACTTTAATTAAACATTTGTCAGACAGCTTTATATTTTTCAATAGGTGTTTGCAGTCTTGTTTAGTTTTTAAAGTGATTTTTATCCCTGTGTATTTCTCTCTGTCTCTACCCACCCACCTATTTGTATCCACTTGTTTAATTTTTGCTATAGCTTCAAGTTTACTGAACATTTTTATCAGTGTCTAATAACTTGTTAAGCATGTTGAGGATTTTTCAATTTTCTTATTGTATTTTTCTTGGTTATAAGTAATATTTTATCCATATTCATAAGTTCTGCCTGTCTTGTTTTGGGGGCTTAAATTTTCTTTTTTGTTTGTAATTGCTATGTTAGAGTCCCTTTCACTTGATTCTGTCTTCTCTGTCATATTTGGTTATTTCTATAGTCTTATATTTCTTCTACCTATAGGTAATACTTTCCTGCTTTTCAAATTCTAATACATTTTAAGTTGGTTCTGGTTAATTTGTCTATCACATTTTTGACTAACTGGTTTTACCTTTCTTTAAAAATTTTTGAAGTTTATTTTGATAGTCAAATTGTTTTTAGAGCAGCTTAGTCCTTTAAGAGCTTATTTTTTAAACTTGTAAGGGTTATTCTGGACTAGGTATATTCTAAATGTAAATTAATCTCTTTGCTGAGGCATCGTGCTCCTGGTTTTTCTACTGAATGCCTTAAGTGTCCATCTCCATTTCTAGCAGGTTGTAACCCGAACACCTCCACTATAGCAGGTTGTAACCCGAACACCTCCACTATAGCAGGTTGTAACCCGAACGCCTCCACTATAGCAGGTTGTAACCCGAACGCCTCCACTATAGCAGGTTGTAACCCGAACGCCTCCACTATAGCAGGTTGTAACCTGAATGCCTCCACTATAGCAGGTTGTAACCTGAACGTCCTTTAGCTGTGGGTGAGCACTGGTAATTGTTTCTCTATAACACAGAATATATCTTTTCCTGGCTGCAAGGTATTTATTCTATATGTGAACAAATTAATGATCAGCAATAAACTTGAGTAGCACTCTATACAGATTTTTGGACGTCTTTCTCAGCATAGTTGCCTTCTCTCCAATACTCTGCCCTAAAATAGTCAGCTCCAGACTCCATCAAAATGCAACTTTGTCTCCGTAATTCAGCAAAACTTTCATGGTCTACTCTATACTCTGATACTAAAAGTACCTCCACACAAAACTTCAGGTTATTTATAAACTTCTTAGTTTCCTTTAATTTTCTCTGATTGTAGTCCTGTACTGCCTGTTGTCTAATGTACAAAATCAACTGTGTCTTATATTGCTTCTACTTGTTTTTCTACTTGTTTATAGTAAGAGGTAAAGTTTGATGCTAGTTATTCCAATATGGCTGCCTGTGATTTTACAACTTTTCTGGCGTATTCTCATTATAAAAAATTAGAAGAGGAGCCTCCTTAATCTTTTTGTCTTCTACTGAAAGTGGAAATCAGTACTACTAATATTTATTAAACTCTCAAAAATATAAAGGTTTCTATCATATTATAAGTTTTATTCCAGTTGAGATTGTACCACTCTGCTGTAAGAGTGGATAGTGGTTAGCTTGCATGTCTCTCAGTGAAAGCTATTTAATTCTCCAGTTCCATGTGTACCAAATCATCACATGAAACTTAGGGGATTCTATAGTGGTTGGTATTGAGCCTTGATCAAATACAAAACACTGTGGAGATAAGACTACCAAGAAAGTCTAAAACACATTGCAGTCTTCTAAGTAGCAATAACAAGGAACATAATAGTCATTCTTTCATAGTTTTATTGCTGTATTGTCATGTTGAGCCATAATCTACTCTTTGGAGTCAATATTCAGTTAGGCTATTCCTCATGAAAAGATCAGAGATAGAACGACACAATATAATGTGCAGTATTACAAGGAATAAAAAGTTATCCCAATGTGACATCTCTTTCCTAGGTTATTTTGAAATATGTGCCCTCAATTTACATCAGTGTCACAGAATGTATTCTAGGGGATAATTATTTCTTCTTACATAGAAGTAGTTCACTAAAGTAATTCTATAGTAATGCATACTTTTTGTTTGTTTGTTTAAGACCCTCAAAATAATTTAAGAGGACTTTGGCTGAGTTTTCCTTTACTAAAAGGGCAATACTGAGTTAGGAAATTAAATAGAATATCTAGAGGGACATTTATTCAGTAGTTTGTGATTATTTCAGACTTGCAAATAGCCATCAAAATAGTCTAGTTTTTCTGAGTAGCTTTGTAACACAGAGATCACTTTTGTGCATTTGTGTGGATGATTTTGAGCAATTTGGCTACCTTCTATGAAAGAACAATTGGTAAAGAGAAAGTAAAGGATAATTATTAAAACAGAGATTTTTTTTTTTTTTATTATACTTTAAGTTCTAGGGTACATGTGCATAACGTGCAGGTTTGTTACATATGTATACTTGTGCCATGTTGGTGTGCTGCACCCATCAACTCGTCAGCACCCATCAATTCATCATTTATATCAGGTATAACTCCCCAATGCAATCCCTCCCCCCTCCCCTCCTCCCCATGATAAGCCCCAGTGTGTGATGTTCCCCTTCCCGAGTCCAAGTGATCTCATTGTTCAGTTCCCACCTATGAGTGAGAACATACGGTGTTTGGTTTTCTCTTCTTGTGATAGTTTGCTAAGAATGATGGTTTCCAGCTGCATCCATGTCCCTACAAAGGACGCAAACTCATCCTTTAAAAAAGAGCCCGCATTGCCAAGACAATCCTAAGTCAAAAGGACAAAGCTGGAGGCGTCACGCTACCTGACTTCAAACTATACTACAAGGCTACAGTAACCAAAACAGCATGGTACTGGTACCAAAACAGAGCTATAGACCAATGGAACAGAACAGAGTCCTCAGAAATACCACACATCTACAGCCGTCTGATCTTTGATAAACCTGAGAGAAACAAGAAATGGGGAAAGGATTCCCTATTTAATAAATGGTGCTGGGAAAATTGGCTAGCCATAAGTAGAAAGCTGAAACTGGATCCTTTCCTTACTCCTTATACGAAGATTAATTCAAGATGGATTAGAGACTTAAATGTTAAACCTAATACCATAAAAACCCTAGAAGAAAATCTAGGTAGTACCATTCAGGACATAGGCATGGGCAAGGACTTCATGTCTAAAACAGAGATTTTAAAGGAACCAGGTGAGGTAAGGTAACTAGTTGGTTCTAAAATATTTTATATTACTTAATTTCTTCTTCTTTCATAATAACTCTCATATATCTAATATCTTAGAGCAAGTTAATTGTATTTTAGTTATACTTTAGTTGGATGAGCATAGTTCTAAGGACAAGTTAATTAACTCATTTTTGTAAGTCTTTCTTTTAGTTGTTCTCAGAGGACCTCAAAAAGATAATTAAGCATTCTCTAAGGCATTTTTGTTGCCTTTGTTACTGTTGATCGCTAACAAGGCAGCAGAAAAAAAATCCCCCATTTTGCAGGTTAACAGAGTAGTTTTTAAAAGGTTTTGTTATGTTTGAGTATGATAATATCAATTACTACAGGAATGATGCTTTTCAGACCAAAGCGGAAGGTAGACAAAACACAGGGATGTCATTTATTTCATTTTGCTGTCATTCAATCTATCTGTCAATAGCTTATATACATGAAATTAAGCGTTTTCGCACCATTCACATTTCAGAATTCACAAGTTCAAATGCCATACTCGTTTACTCTAAGTTTTATGTCTCAATCAATTTAGCACAAATCAGTTCAATCTAAGCCCAGGCATATAAAATATGGTTGCCACAGGTTAAAAAAATATTTTAAATTGTATCTAAGCTATATTTAACTGCAAGAGCAGACTGTTTGATGCATTTATGTCCATTCATAATTGTTTCAAGTGGTTATACTAACACATTTTATAAAAATGTTAGCATATTCAGAAAAAACCTTTTTGTAATTGGTAACTATAAAAACATTTAGAGAAAGTAGAATGTGTTCCTTTGATTTGCACCCAAACCAAATGAAGGACAGACATTTCCATTCCCTATTTTTGAAATTTAACTGGCAATCCATATACTTGTGCACAAAATTCATTCATTTACCAGACACCTATCTGGAGTAATCTGCTTCTCCCTGGGACATTTTCATAAAGTGGCACATTGGAAAAAAATCTTTACCTCTGCCTTTAAAATTTATGCATAGGAAGTAGAAAACATTATTTCTAGTCTGGCAAAGAGAAGTAAGGCAAACAACTAGGCAGCCACTCCGCATAAGGTCAACGTAAGCTACATGCAGTTGCAACAGTGGGTGAATCATCTGCTTCACACCTCATGCTTTTTGCTCAACTGCCCTTCCGCTTGAAAGGCCCTTGTGAATCTATCGACACTACACCACACCAGCCTGATAAGCACATTCATTATTCAAGACTGAGTTTAAGCTCACTTCATTATATTCCTACTGAACATTCTGTAATCTCAGTTCAACTGACAATTTAAAAAAAAATTTTTGACCTGCATATGTCTTTGACTAGTGACGTAAATTCACTATTTTCTATTTGTATACATATAAACATCAGATAGACAAATAATATTCAATTCCGACTCATCAACCCTTTTTTCTGCAGACATGTACCAGAGCAGAAGAGTAGACATTCTGGAGCTGGAACAGCTTGGTTTTTTTGGTGTGTTTTTATTTTAATTATGGTAAGAACACTTAACATGCGCTGTATCTTCTTAACATATTTTTACGTGTACAATACAGTGTTAAGTATATTCACAGTGCTATGCAGAAGATTGCTGGAATTTATTTATCTTACATAACTGAAACTTTATACTCGTTAAATAGCAAATCCCCATTTTCCCCTCTCCCTAGCCCCTGACAACCACGAATCTACTCTCTGTTTCTAGGAATTTACCTTTTTTCATATATAAATGGAATCATACAGTATTTGTTCTTCGATTGATTTATTTCACTTAGCATAGTGGTATCCAAATTCATACATATTATCATATGTGGCATGATTTCCCTCTTTTTTAGGCAGAATAACATTCCATTATAGTATGTAACACATTTTCTTTATTCATTTATCTGTTAATGGACATTTAAATTGTTTTTATATATTGGCTATTGTAAATAATGCTGTAATGAACATGAGAATGAATATATCTCTTTGAGATCATGATTTCAATTCTTTCAGATACATTCCCAGAAGTGGCATCGCTGGATCATATGGTCATTTCATTTTTAATTTTTTGAGAAATCATTAAAATGTTCTCTATAGCAGCTGCACCATTTTGCATTTCCACCAATACTGTAAAATGTTTTAATGTCTGGACCAACTTTGTTCGAGTCTCAGCTTTATCACTTACTGGTTGCAAAATATGTGAATCATAATGTAACTAACTTAACTCCATCTCATTTTCCCATTTGAAAACTGAGGGTTATAGTAGCTATGCTATAAGGTAATTGTAAGCAATAAATTATATAAATATAAAACACATTGTATCATTCAATATATTAGCTATGACACAGAGAAATGCAGAAGATCTACATCCACAGGCAAATTCAGAGAGAGAGAAAGACAACTACGAAGAGAAAGTCCTTTGGAAGCTTTAGCAGTTGCCTCAAAAAATTAAATTCTACCTCAAAGCAGGTGGGGCAATGTTACCCAAACTGACTGTTTTTGCGATGAGCAAAGACTTGGAGCATCGGAATTTTTCCTTGAACCACTGAAGCACAATGTATTTAGTGTTAAGTAATTGGTGTTTGAGAGGGTGCTATGGAACAGATCCCTTTATACACGTTGTTAAATTAACTTAAATTGGCCCAAAGCTGCCTGTATATATAACTGTACCCTAATTTAAAAGTATATTCTTGTAACAAAGAACCAAGGCTCAGCCAATCACAGTAGCCAAGCTTCAGTCAATCACATGCAGCCAACTGGTCAGACCATGTCCACATAAGGCAAATACCTCATCACACCTTGCCCCAGTGAGGCAAATGCTAATCATGCTGTTTTTATATGTCACTCCCTTTTTCTGTCTATTAACACTGCCTCGCCACATTGCTAGGTGGAGCTCTATGAGAGTCTACTGGTTCAAGATGCTGCTCAATTCATGAATCCTTTTTTTGTTAGAGTAAACTCTGTTAAAATTATTGTGTTTAAAGTTATCTTTTAACAACACTAACAGGAGTAGAAATTGGTATATATTTTGCATGTAAGTTTGGCAATATGTGTATCCTTAAATACATAACACTTTTGAATGTCACAAATATCACTTAAGATTTGTATACATTTTACTAAGAAATTATGCTTTTAGAACTATTTTGCAATAAAATCATCAGTTGTATATGTAGATATGTATAGAATACCAGAGTTTTATGTGTAAAGAAGTAAAACCATAGATATGTTCAATGATAGAGTTAATATGTAATTTTCCCAACAGCTAGGTTTTTTTGATAAATGAGAATATTACATAATCAACAAAATTATATTATAGAATAATTTATAATACCATAGAAGGATGTTCATAAAGTATTACAGAAGTCATATTTTATATTTATTTTATATCCATGAAGTAGAGAAGATCTTAAATTTAATCTATTTGTTTATATTATAAGTTGACACATACACATGCACACACATCTCAAATACGTCTGAACAGATCTGTACTAAAAACCACTATTGACAATGGTTATCAGTGGATAGTGTCATTATGTATTTTCTCAAATTTTTACAATGAATTTTTATGACTTTAGTGAGTGAACAAAACACTTGGTACGTGACCAGTGCTTCCTTTCTTTTCAGTAATGCTGCATACATCAAGATCCTAATACTTTTAAAGAGGCTCACATTATTTATCCCCAATCTTCATTAGGACAGTGATTCTGGCACTGCTAAGGAGAAAATTTGTGAAATTAACTTAAATTTGTGCAATTTTGTATATAAATCCTTTGTGTGGTAAGAGTCAAGGATCCTGAGGGAGGTTGTCTTGCAAAAATAGTCACCTGTCCTTTTGCAAATACTGACCTGGCAAAGTGGATGTCAAGTCAGTTTCCACAGTCATCAACAAATGGACAATGGCCTTCATGAGGCCAGAGAGCTGGAACAAAAATATAATTTGAAACAAAGATGATCTTTGGCCACCTGGATGCTTTGTGTTATGACCTTCAACCCTCTGTGATAAGTTTGCTAGCCATTCAGGCAAGGAGAATAAACATGCTAAGCTGATCATGTGCCATGTGTTAATGATCATGCATACAGCCAAAGGTGGATTGCTTTAAAATTACTGAATTCTGAATATAAACAAAAGAGAATATCAGCATTTTTTTTTCTTGTGTAGGAAGAAAGGGAAACTTCCTAGTCTAAAGTCTCACATGTATCACTACAGATAAATAAAACCCAACATACTCATCTGAGGATGTAATAAAATTTGCCCTTTGATGTTTATCCTGTAGTTTCTAATTCTGTAGAACAAAAAACATTCACTGAATAAAATAACATTATGGCAGATTTTATTAAAAACTTCACTGTAAATCATATCAATTATAATATAAAATGCAAGTGATGAATACACTTTTTTGCTCCTCCTTTTGTCAGGTGCTTTATATGATACTCATTCATACATCCTATGGGTATATATTGAATATCTACTAAGGTGATGCCATTATCAACACAGAAGTGACCCTTGCTCTCAAAATCAGACTAATAATGGGGAGAAATATTAAACAATAGTCATCCTTAATTAATTCCCATTGTGGTCAAAGATGTAAAGTATAAGTCCAAGAGATAAGGGAAGACTTTACTGAAGAAGTAATACTAAAACTGCAAACTATAGGATACCGGGTGAAGTGGTGATGAAGAACAGAAGAACATTCTAGGTAATAAATACAGCACATGGTGCATTGAAAGCCAGGTATTATTTCCAGTTTACAGGGAAACAAAAAACAACAGAAAAACTTGGAGATTTAAGTAGAACACTTAAGTAGTCCATAACATGCAAATGAGAAAGCCAGAATTTAAATTTGGATCTACTTGACATCAAAATTCTTTTTTAAAAACTTATCTATAATAATATATTTGCTTTGATCTGAAAAAGAAAGATTTCCGAATATCTCTTTTCAGTTCTTTTCACTCAATTAGTGCCTTAAATACTATTGTTTAAATATATGCAGGGCTCTTTTTCTTTTGTTTTCTTCATCTTTAATTTAGTGGTTGTTTAAAAACTGGGATAATATGAATGCTTTATTGTTTAAGTTTTTAATCCAAAAGATACACATTTAAATGTCAATATAGGAAAATTACATGGCCAGAAGCTACCCAAACATTGCATAATTTGAAATAATTTTTTCACAAGATTTAACTATGCCTAAATTATATAGGCTGAGACAGAAGAATCGCTTGAACCTGGGAGGCAGAGGTTGCAGTGAACAGAGATAGCACCACTGCACTCTAGCCTGGGTGACAGAGCAAGATTCCATCTCAAAAATAAATAAATAAATAAATTATGCAGTAGTCCATTTTCAATAATCAGGGAGACATATATTCTATATTATGGAAATATTTAATGCAAATAGCCTTAGGTAGAAGACACAAAGGTTTTTTTCAGAAATCATTTTTCAGTCCCAGGTTTCATTATATTGGTTCTTGACACAACATTAAAATATGACTCAAAAAACATTTTTATGTATTTTTCATCAAAGAAAGTCTCCCCCAAAACCAAGGCTTATTAATAAATGTGACATGAGATTATATGTTCTTGATTATAATTTCACAGTGTTGTGTTCATCTATGTAAGCGTTACTAAAACCATTCTCAGTAATTATCTAAAAATTATCTAAAAATTCTCATCATATAAAAATGTTCTTCATAACGTAAAAGAGGCAGAAATATCCTTTGGAAACTTAATTTAGCAGATAATGTGTAAGATTTTCATGAAAATTTATTTTAGCCACTCAAATTCTTGACTATTCTGTTTCGCACAATATTGGGCTCTTAAGGTGCTATTCGATACCTCTGGCTACTTTGCTGTGTAAAGTTCAAGGTTAAAAAACACAAATTTTGATTAATGCAAAAATAAAGTATTGGAACTCAACTGCTAAAATTATACTTTTATAGAAAAATGTTCAGTTAGGAAATAGAAGTTCTAGTTTAGGGTCCAACCTAAATTAATGTTCACATTGCAAGTTGGCACTTTTAGAATCATTTACTGTGTGAGAATTGAATCTGCAAAGATAAAGATTAAACTTTACTCAGATACAAAGTCTATTATTTTACTGTACTGTTAAGTTTTTCTAACATGTGAAGAAATGGGCTGTTTCCAATATTCCTGTTGCTCTTACTTACTGCTCATCCTCTCTAGTATGCTCAGAAAGTCTTGTACCTCAACATCTTTAAATGTAGACCATCATTGATTCCAAGTTTTAGTGATTATGCACTCACTAACATACATTAAATACATAATTTTTAGTAAGTACGCCCACATCAATAATTTTGTTCTTTTCCATTGTTATGAGGCATTCTCTTTGTCTCATACTCTGGAATAAATTCCCAGACATATTCCCCTATGTTTTTGCAATGTCTTGTTGTATATCTATCTTCTCCTTATTCAGACTTTGTATCAGTTCTTCTGGAGCATACTAACATTGACACTAGTGTCAGCCAAACATCATCTCCTTTGTTGTTTGGTTCCTAGAATACAGGTCTTCTACCCCAAGTTCAGAAACACCAGAACCAGCCAACGAGGATCAACCTCCCTATCAGAAGTCTAAGTTTCAGGTTAGTGGGGCTCATTTCTCATGCTTCTAAGTTTTAGTGATTCCACCTTTTTGCCTCACTGTCCCTTACTTTGTGATAGTACATGCTTTCTATATGTAAGTAAAAGTATATAACATAATATATAACAACGTAAGGTAAATTTCCATGATACCTTAATGTATTTTATTTTGCATTTTGTTACCTAGTTAACAATTCTGCATGCCATGTTAAAAATTCTTCTTTTAAAATTCTCTGTTAAAATAACTGCTGTAATACCAGTCTCCTGACTGGACACTGACTAATCTATAAATTTTTATTGAGAGTGGTCCATGAAATGGTTTCTCAAAGATTGGGCTTAGGTATTGGCTTCATCATGTCTCAGAGCTTAAGCACAATCCCAGATCCTTGCCAATGGGAAATGGGATGCCAGTTAGTTATGATGATGCAGAATGATGAGTGATCACCTGTAGTTAATTTCAAGGAAGTGCCTTCTCAAGTAGATGTCTTGAGGACTATAGGGTTTCTGCAATTAATCTTATTATAGAAATGTCAATGATAAAAATAGGGTCGTGAAATCAGTTTTAAGCTGGTAAATATTTAAAAACTAATTACTCGTTTAAAAAAATGAAATATTATTTGTAGGCACAGTCAATTTCTTTGGTCTAAAGATTCCCACCATGGCCAATATCAAGCTATGAATGTGATGTCACTGAACGTGGAGATGAGAAGGGATGCTTGTATCATCTTCTGCTAACTGGTATGAGCCAGTTCCAGCACATGGCTGCATGAGATGGATTTTTCTGACTATACTGGAGTGCTTTCCAAGAAAATGACAAACTCAACTGTGCAACCTCTTATATCATGATCAGAAAACTATAGAGCTTCTTTAGTAGCCCAAGAAGAATCTCTTATTTATGAAGCCATAGGGATAATTTTTCTGAAAAACAAATACAGACTTTAATGGTGAAGGTTGCAGAGCTACAACTCAAGTTGAATTGCAAGTATTGTCAAATTTTTTATCTGAAAGTGAAGCTATCATTGGGAAAGTGTGAAACCTTAAGATTTGGAATGGGGACATCTGGGTAGATTTAAATGAAGTTGACGTGTCTTAGTCACTCTAATAAGTACTCTCTAGCCAGTGAAAACAACCTTCCTCCTGTTTCTCTGAGAAAATTAGCCTCCCTTTGTTTGAATACCTTGCCTTGAAGAAAATGATCATGAATATGTATCTCCTTGGATACTTTTGTCTTTCTTCTTCGAATATGGTAGTGGTGACTGAAGGAGCTGATTTTTCTCTTTAGTGGGAGGAATGCTTTACACATCAGTTCTCAAAGTGCGTTTCTAGGGACAGCAGTATCTATATCACCAGAAAAGTTGCTAGAAATGGAAATTCTTGGGTTTCAGCCTGAGCCTATTGAATCAAAAACTCTTGAGGATGGGCTCAGCAATTTATTTGCCAACCTTTCCAATTCATTCTGATTCATGGCAAAGTTTAAAAACCATGGCTTAAATTCTACCTTGAGAAACTTACTGCTTCATTTTTCTTGATTAGGAAAAATGTTTTCAGCATCAATTTTTAAAAATCCTTAAAATTTAATGCATTTTTGAAAATTATATAAAGCTCTGCTTACTACGATCTCAGATACAAATTTCATATGTTATAGGCAAATACAGTCTTTAGTGGGGTACACTATTCTTCTTTTTTGGTTATGTTATATGTTATCAAAAGTACAAGTAATAAAATTATTTACATATTTGCCATGTCAAGTCAACAAGTAGTTTGGGATATCTCGTATGTACCCACTTAAGTATTAGGCATTAGAAGACACGGAATGAAGATAAGCATATCTTCCCTAAGAAAGACATCAAAATGACATTTATTATTTGTGGTGACTAAGATAAATCTTTTCTCGTTGTACTCTTATGAGTCCCATTGATTAAAGATCTTACAATCTTATGGAGGAAATGAGGCTTATAAAGTAGAAACAATTACTAATTAGTACAAACTAATTCATAGTCAAGTGACATCTTGTATAATATAAGTTATGAATGCTTCATTTGTTAGAATAGAGGAATTACTGTTCATTAACAGAATAGGAAGGCATCATTGGAAATACTTGAATTAAGCCTTAAATCTCAGTGAAATTGTGATAGGTAGAAGAAGAATGATGAAGGGGTTGGCTAGGGAAGAGTATATAAGTATCATGGCATAGAGCTGGAGATGAGCATACTCAGAGGGCACAAATGATGTGCCTTTAGAGTAGTTGAAGACATGATTACATAAGTTTAATTATACCAAATATTAACATAACATGAGCATACTTATATTAGCAATTTAATTTGTGATAAAACTGCTTAGCCCATAACTCATAGAGAATTTGCCAATGTCACCTGAAATGAATGGACAAAGGCTACTTAACCTGAGGCTGGCGAACAGCACTGGAAGGCCAGGACAAGGAGCAAGTGGAGAAAGCATTAAGATTATAGTGGATAAATGTACCAGTTGATCCTTGATTTGACACACAAATGATAAATCTAAGGGGTGAGAATAACTTTAGGAAAGAAGGAAATAGTGTGGCAAAATCATATACTGCTGAAACTAGACAAAATACATTAATGTATGATCGGTCCATATTTTGTTGCCTTTTGTCCATCATTGAGTACACTGGCCTTCCCTACTCAATTTTTTTCTCTTACTTACAAAATTCGTTCTTTTGAATTTTGTGTTGTAAACTGAAAATTAGAAGGGACAGTGGAAGAAAAGAGATGGGTAGAACTGGACTGGGGAAGAAACTTCGGAGGAGGTAGATATAAGAAGTGAGGTAAAAGAGATTTGTGTGAGAAAGAAAGGAAAGACAGTTAAGTATTGATATGAACTATGTCTGTATTCGTTATAAGTGAAAAACAGAAAGAATACCTGAGCTTTTTTTTTTTTTTTTTTAGATGAAGTCTCACTCTGTTTCCCAGGCTGGAGTGCAACGGCATGATCTCAGCTCACTGCGATCTTCACCTCCTGGGATCAAGCGATTCTCCTGTCTCAGCCTCCTAAGTCACTGGGATTACAGGCATGTACCACCATGACTGGCTAATTTTTTTGTATTTTTAGTAGAGACGAGGTTCCACCATATTGGCCAGACTGGTCTTGAACTCCTGACCTCAAGTGATCCACCCACCTTGGCCTCCCAAAGTGCTGGGATTACAGGCATGAGCCACCTTACTCGGCCTTCCGGAGCTATTTTGTAGTTGTTTGCAAGTGCTCATCTCTGTCTTCTTTATCATAACCCTGCTCTGAGACTGGATCACATGACTCGTGATGTCAGTAGAGTTATAAAGGAATAGTCTAGTTTTTACTGTGATATTTGCTACAAAAATGCATCTCTTAAGTCTATCATGAGTTCAAAGGCTAATCAATGTCACTGTTTAGCTTTTGCATACCCCTTATCTCTGAAAAGGATTCAGATCCTACACAACTTCCAAAGACATGGGATAGTAGCCACCCACTGCATTCCTAATCATCTTACTGGAGAAATGTCTCTAAACTGAGAAGGGAAAGGGAATGAGGATAGGCAGAAATGTCCCTGATCCATCTGAGACCGATCTAGAACAGCCTCTAGATAAGACTCTCTATTACAACTTATCTCATTCTGACAGAGACCCTGAAATAAAACATGGTAAATCCAATTAGCTCTTATATTACTATTATTTCACTGGAAGTACAGGTATGATTCTTCGAGAAGAGGAAATATTTTTCTTTATGTAATTCCCCCAAAGGTCACCAGTAATTTTCTCTGACTGGCTAATTATAACAACAACAACAACAGCAGCAACAACTGTTTATTGAGTTCCTACTATATGCCAGGCATTGATCTAAGTTCTTTGCTGGCTTTACATGTTAAAAAAAAAAAAACGAAAAAAACATAAGAACGGTTCTACTAAAATATTTACTAACCCCAGATAGTGAACAGCATAGGCAAGATTTGTTTCCTCTCTACTGCAGATTCCTTGCTCTAAACAAAATAATAAATGTTTATCGCTGAATAATACATTTTAAGAGATTCTCATTCAAAAAAGTTACAAAAAAATCATTCAGAGAATATGCTTATCATCTCTTACTTGAAAGTTTTCAGAAAAGAAAATACTACTTTCCTTGGTAAATATTGTCTAATATTTGTAATATTATTATGAATTAAGCATCATTTTATGTATCTAATCCAGAGTTTCTCAACCAGGGAAGATTTTGCCCCTGGGGGCATCTGACAATGTTGAGATTGTTGGTTGTCAAAATGAAGAGTGCTACTAGTATCTAGTAGATTGAGGCTAGTCATGCTGCTAAACATCCTACAAAGCCTAAGACAGTCCCTACTACAAAGAATTATGCAGATTAAAATATGTATATTCTGAGGTTGAGAAACCATGATGTGATCTAAAACTCTTCTTTGAATCACTGTTAAAGGGATATAATAAAATCAACTTTAACAAACACATTAATTTTTCTTTTCCTTTCTCCTTCTACATTCAAACTATCAGATGGCTCTAAGACTCTAGTTTTCAAATCAGACCCTGGATCCTAACAATTATCACTCTAAGATTTAGGTCAACCTATCATCATTTCTGCTGTTATTCTTGTTCCTCCTAGATTTCATTAATTGAAGTGTAATTTTTCCAAAGCCTAAATAAGGATATGAACCTCCCCTGCTCCAGATCCTCAATCTTTCTTTTGGATTTAAAATCAAACTCAACTGCAAACCATGGCATGCAATATGCCACACGATTTGGTTGCTGACTAAGCTCAGTTCTTATTAGCCATAATGCTCCATTTTTTTCACTATTTTCTGGGCACACTGGTCTTTCGTTTTCCCATGGATATGCTAAGTTCACCCCATCTTGGGGCTTTGCACTTGAGTTTCCTCTCACTAGAATGCTCTTTCTTCACAGTTTGTCATGGTTTCCCCTTTTCATTTCTTAGGACCCAACTTGGAGGAAACTTCCTCCAAGAATCCTTATCCCTAACCCATGATTTATTTTCTTGGTAGTTTTCATCACTTTCTGAAATTGTCTTTTGTCTTTAAGTCTCAATTGACTATTAATTACAAGTGTGTAAGCCTTAGGGGGAAGAAGCTTTGTCTTACCTTGCTTTTGCATTTCCCATCTCTAGAACAATGTCTGACATGTAATGGATGATCCATAATATTTGTTGAATAGTGACTAAGTGACAGAACGAATGAAATTTACAGGCTAGGGTTTTCTTTTCTATTGGTATGGATTCATTAAGGTAGGCAGAGTACCTGTCTTCCCTCTGTAGCCTGTGGTAACTTTCTCCTCAGGGAAGTAAAGTGTAAAATGACACTCAAAGAACAGCAAGAAATTAGACCAGCAGAGCATGAGTAAGAGTTTTCTAGAAAGGTGAATTATGGAATGCCAAGACCCGGAATTGAGAGGGAGCTGAGTCTGTTGGAGACACAGAAAGAGGGACAGCATTGCTGTGTAAAGAGAAGCATGGACCAGAGTGGAGACTGGAGGATAGAAAAAGCTGATCTTTGTTAAAAGGATAGACTTTATCATAAGAGACTGGAGGGCTCTGGAAGAGTGTTAAATGAGTAGATAATGCTGTCTGTTACACAGTGATCAAAACATGGAACCTGAAGTAACCCAGGCTACAACTAAGCCACATCTGCACAACAGTGAGGTGACAACTGGGGTAAATAAAAGGATTGCTGATGAATGGGGGATTCCTGCTACAGTTCTGAATCCAACAGTTAGTGCTCACACTGAATGAATTATGCAATGGCTCAGTGCTAGTCAAAGTGGCAAATCCTGGGTCAAATGACACTGTCTCTTCCACAAGATATTGAGCATTTCACAAATTTCAGAAGACATTTTTTTTTTTCACTAGCGAGACTACTTCAGTTGTGAACTCTTCCATAATTATCCTTTGAAATAAATCGGTTTAATTTTTTCTCTTCTATTCAGGTGCAGACATGCTAAATTATGCTTCATGAAAGTAAAGTAGTCAGATTCAATCAAAGCATTCATTCATACCAGCCAGGGCTCTTAGCAATTACTTTTTATCTCAGATCATTGTAATTTGCCTTCCATTTACATAAGAAAATCATTTTGTATTACTCTACCAATATCTCGGAAGAATAATTTAAAACATCAATATTGAGTAATTATCATTTATTTTATTTGCTTTGCCAAATTTACATATATTCTACTATGTGCAAGATGCCCTTGCCACAGACAAGCAGGAAGATCATGATTATATGCCAAATACAAAACTAAACACCTGTGACGATCACTGTTTAGAAGTTCAGACAATTCTGGGCCCAGTGGAAAGTTTCTTGGGAATGTGTAATCAGATTTGACCACCTTCACAAAAGTATTTATCAAACAACATCAAATAATTTTATTCTAATTTTTGAATTTGTAGACCAAAATGAATGAAAAATTATTTCCCTATGTCACACAAATTGGCTTAAACTTAGTCCATAAGTTCCTATAACTGTAATTGCTTTATAATAAGAAATTGAATCCTAAATTTTCTTTATATTCTTTGCTATTAACGCAGTGCTGGGCATAGAATAGATGCAAACTGTGCATTTGTTAAATGGAACATAGTGAGAATAACTGTTCTTTTTTTCTCCTACAAATTATCTGGTCATGAGATTTGCCTGTGGGAAAATTTATTTAAATGTCTATGAAATCTCATACTGAAAACTGATTCCACATTAATTGTGTCCTCACTCCAGACAGCAACATTTGGTACTCACGGAATGAAGTCTACTGTGATTGTTCTCCTTGCATATGTATCCTATTCAGTACTTTTCATAACAGAAACACCTGTGATTCCCCAATGATTAGCCTGTGAATAACTGTGCATGTCTTGTTTGTTTACTTACATTCAAATCTTGTTCCACCTATCAATTTTACTGACATTGAGATGTGAACAATTTAAGGCATATTGTTATAAATATTAAAATATGTGAAAGTAGGATAAATATAAAATCTGTGAAAGTAGGATGAGTTTGTTTTGCATTAATGAAGCTTTTATGCAGACTACTTCCTATTGTCTAATTAGTAATGCAGAAATGTAAATATCATTCTCCAAGGAATCATGAACTTGAATACCTGGCAATGTCAGCACTGTAATACAAATTGCTGATGTAAAAAAAAAATTTAACTTTTGTTGAAAATGCATACTTACATTCTTAAACATCAAAGTAAGATTTAGATTTTAGCTGAAAGAGATGTGAAAAATAAATCAAATTGAAAAAGAATAAAATATATTTAAAATTTCCAAAATTCCAAACCCAGCAAAAAACTTGTGTCTTTTTTCATGATTTTCCCAAATAATTGAATAAAAATTCAGTTATTTTAAACTACACTTAAATAATTATATTATGGGGATATTACCAAGAAAATAGCCATGATATCTACTTAACATTTATTAGATTTTCATATGATATATATGGCATAATATTTATATTTAAGATTAAGTAACTTATTACTTAAGATTGTTATTGAGTTTCATAAAGGGATTTAGAGAAATAATCAGTTGCCAAGTCCAGTTTTTCTCAGGGCACAGGGTACATGTGCAAAATAATTAATTTATGTAAAAATGTACATAAGACAATGATACATCTCATGATTGCACTAAATAACAATATTTTAGATATTCGTTTTAATTTAATAGCACAATATTAGATCCATAAGAATATTCTTGCTGTATTTTTTAAGCTTTCATTTGTAAAGAAAAGAGGACTAAAAAGACAACCATCTGTAATTTTAAAAAACCAAAACTTTTGCTAAGCATTTTGGTTAGAGTTTTTTTGTTGTTGTTATTAATCATATACATTTCTTTTATTACTTTTTTTTCAATTTGCATTAAATTGTTATACCTATTTCTATTTTTCTATTATTCCTTTCATTGACCCCTATATACTAAAAACTTTCTTGCTGGCTCATAGTATTACTTTCCACCAAAGTTCCACTTGGGTTTCAGTGTTGACAGAATGACCTGTTCTACTCTGGGCCTCCATGTCCCAACTCTGGACTAACCACAAAATTTCTTTCTCCATACTTGAGGAAAGCCTATACCTCCGCAGAACAGTGCCTCAATGAATTTATTTTTCTAGTCTTTAAATGGAACACCAGTATTCCCTGGCAATTTTCTTATACTTCTGAGCCCATTCTCTCTCCCCATTCTTATAGTAATTATTCAAATCACTGTCAGCAAATACCTGATTCATAGAAAAAAATACAGACCCTGTCATGCAGAAACCCTCCGAACTGACCACTGCCAGCTGGCCTTAATTGTGATTTGTTCTAAATCTTTTACTTTTAGTAGAAGGGAAGAATCTGTGAATCTTTCATGTCATATCTTTGAGGCTAATTCTTCCACCTCTGCTCAGGGTCCGATGTCCTCCTAGCTCCTCAGCAACCTGTCCATCATTTATCCTTCTCTCTCTTTCCTAGTTATGGGTCATATTATTTTGTGCTCTCCACATGTCTAGTATTTTTTAATTCTGTACTTAAACTTGAGAATGCTACATTGTTAGATTTTTGGTCTAACTCAAAAGAATTTTGGATTTTGTTTTGAGCACTACTTTTGGGTCTCCTAGAATCATTAAAAGCTTATATTTTTTACAATTTTATTAGTGTGGATCAGAGCCAGCTTCTTGGGTGTGCAACCAGGGTATGCTACCTACTTCTTGTGTAGTTGTTAATGGAGAGAAAACATGGCCAGTATCACCATGACCATAAGTAGAAGCTTGTCCTTGTTTATCACTGTTTTTGTTTATAAATATGCTAAGGTGTCTCCCATATTAAAAACACTTCTCATTTCCTGCTTACCCAACACTGGCCACCCACTCCAATAAACCCAAGGGTTTAAATGTCAGTGAGATAATCACTATAACCCAGTAACAATTTCTTATTATCCACTTTGATAATATTAACACCAAGTTTTCTTGCCTCTACTACCAAAAAATGTTTCTATTTTACTTACTTGCTTTCTATCTCAAATAAACACGAAGTCATTGTTGCTTCTCATCTCAAAATGGCAATAACCTCCAAATTGGCCTTGCTGGTGTCAAGGAAAACTTCTTGACACCAAGGTCAAAGCTCCATTTATCACAAACTAGACAGCAATCCTTTAATAGATTAGACTAGATTACATCATGCCTCTGGTTAACACATTCCAGTGGCTTCCTATTGTACTTAAAATCCAGTCTCGGCCTTATACAATCTAATTCCAGTCACCTCCCTGACTGCCTCCATTTATTTCCTCTGTACTCAGAGCACTCAGGTCACACTGGATGCCTTTGTGCTCTTCAAATATGAGACTCTTTGAGCCTTAGGCTTTTCTCTTGACTTGGAGGGTAATTCCTTCAATGTGCCCTGACATTCTACTAGCATTTTGTATTAGTCCATTCTCACACTACTGATAAAGACATACCTGGGACAAGGTAATTTATAAAGAAAAGAGATTTAATTAACACATAGTTCAGCATGACTGGGGAAGCCTCAGGAAACTTACAATCATTGCAGAAGGGGAAGCAAACATGTCCTTCAAATGGCTGTAGGAAGGAGAAATGCTCAGCGAAGTGGGGAAAGCCCCTTATAAAACCATCAGATCAGCTGGGTGCAGTGGCTCACACCTGTAATCCCAGAACTTTGGGAAACTGAGGAAGGTGAATCACTTGAGGTCAGGAGTTCAAGACCAGCCTGCCTAACATGGTGAAACCTCACATGTACTAAAAATAGAAAAATTAGCCAGGTGTATTGGTGCATGCCTATAGTCCCAGCTACTTGGGAGGCTGAGCCAGGAGAATCACTTGAATCTTGGAGGGGGAGGTTATAGGAAACAGATATTGTGCCATTGCACTCCAGCCTTGGCAACAGAGTGAGATTCCAACTCAAAAAAACAAAGCAAAACAAAATCCCATCAGCTCTTGTGAGAACTCACCACAGCGAGAACAGCATGAGGGTAACCACCACCATGACTAAATTACCTCCCACCAAGTCCCTCCCATGCCACGTAGGGACTATGGGAACTACAATTCAAGATGAAATTTGGGTGGGAACACAGCCAAAACCTATCACTTTTAGAATATTTGAATGAACACATGTTTTAATTTAAAAGCCATAGATAAATTGAAGAATCTTAACTAAGAATGTTATGGAAATTCTGAATTTAGACAAATCTAGATATGAATCTGTGCTTAGCCACTTTCTAGACTAAAATTTCCTTTACTCATTGGAGTTTCAGTTTCCTCATCTATAAAATTTGGATGATAATATCTGCTTTTCAGACATAATGTATTGGTCCATTTTCATACTGCTATGAAGAAATACCTTAGACTGGGTAATTTATTTAAAAAAACGAGGTTTCATGGACTCACAGTTCCACATGGCAGGGAAGGCCTCACAATTATGGTGGAAGGCAAAGGAGAAGCAAGGCACATCTTACATGGTGGCAGGAAAGAGAGCATGTGCAGGTGAACTGCCCTTTATAAAACCATCAAATCTCATGAGACTTATTCACTACTATGAGAACAGCATGGGAAAGCTCAATCCTGTGATTCAATCACCTCCCACTGGGTCCCTCCCACAACACATGAGTATTATGGGAGCTAAAATTCAAGATGAGATTTGGGTTAGGACACAGCCAAACTGTATCATTCTGTCTCTGGCCCCTCCCAAATCTCATGTCCTTACATTTCAAAACCAATCATGCCTTCCCAACAGTTCCCCAAAGTCTTAACTCATTTCAATATTAATCGAAAAGTCCACACTCCAAAGTCTCATCTGAGACAAGGAAACTCCCTTCTGCCTATGAGCCTGTAAAATCAAAAGTAAGTTAGTTACTTCCAAGATATGATGGGCATACAGGCATTGGGTAAATACACCCATTTTGAATGGGAGAAATTGGCTAAAATGAAAAGGCAACAGGCCACATGCAAGTCTGAAACCTAGTGGGGCAGTCGTTAAATTTTAAAGCTCCAAAATGATCCACTTTAACTCCATGCCTCACATCCAGTTTATGCTAATGCAAGAGGTGGGTTCCCATAGTCTTGGGCTGCTCTGTGGCTTTGCAGGGTACAAGCCCCCCTCCTGGCTGCTTTCATGTGCTGGCTTTGAGTGTCTGCAGCTTTTCCAGATGCACAGTGCAAGCTATTGGTGGATCTATCATTCTGGGGTCTGGAGGATGGTGGCCCTCTTCTCACAGCTCCACTAGGCAGTGTCCCAGTGGGGACTCTGTGTGGATGCTCCTACCCCGCATTTCCCTTCCACACAGCCCTAGCAGAAGTTCTCTATGAGGGCCCTTCCTCTCTAGCACACCTCTGCCCAGACATCGATGTATTTCCATACAGCCTTTGAAATCTAGGTGGATGTCCCCAAACCTTAATTCTTAATTCTTGACTTCTGTGCACCAATACCACATGTAAGCCACTAAGGCTTGGGGGTTGCACCCTCTGAAGCAATGGCCTGACGTGTATGTTGGCCCCTTTTAGCCATGGCTAGGATGCAAGGCATTAAGTCCTGCCCAAAACAGCAAGATGCTGGGCCCAGCCCATAAAACTGTTTTTCCTTTTTGGCCTCTGGGCCTGTGATGACAGGGGTTGCTGTGAAGACCTCTGACATGTCCTGGAGACATTTTCCCCATTGCCTTGGCAATTAACATTCAACTCCTTGACACTTATGCAAATTTCTAGCTGGCTTGAATTTCTCCCCAGAAAATGGGTTTTTCTTTTCTATTGCATCATCAGGCTGCAAATTTTCCAAACTTTTATGCCCTGCTTCTCCCCTTTTTTTTGAGATGGAATCTCGCTCTGTCGCCCAGGCTGGAGTGTAGTGGCATGATCTCAGCTCACTGCAACTTCCGCTTCCCGGGTTTATGCCACTCTCCTGCCTCAGCCTCCCGAGTAGCTGGGACTACAGGCGCCTGCCACCTCGCCTGGCTAATTTTCTGTATTTTTTAGTAGAGACTGGGTTTCACCGTGTTAGCCAGGATGGTCTTGATCTCCTGACCTCGTGATCTGCCCGTCTCGGCCTCCCAAAGTGCTGGGATTACAGGATTGAGCCACCGCGCCTGGCCTCTGCTTCCCTTTTAAACATAAGTTCCAATTCCAAACCATGTCTTTGTGAATGAATAAAACTGAAGACTTTTAAAATCACCCACATCACCTCTTGAAAACTTCGCTGCTAGAAATTTATTCCACCAGATACCCTAAATCATTTCTATCCACAGGCTGGGTGCCGTGGCTCACACCTGTAATCCCAACACTTTGGGAGGCCAAGGAGGGTGGATCACCTAAGGTCGAGAGTTCAAGACCAGCCTGACTAATGTGGACAAACCCCGTCTCTACTAAAAAAAAAAAAAAGACAAAATTAGCTGGGCGTGGTGGCACATGCCTGTAATTGCAGCTACTCTGGAGGCTGAGGCAGGAGAATCACTTGAACCTGGAAGGCAGAGGTTGCAGTGAGCTGAGATAGTGCCATTGCACTCCAGCCTGGGCAACAAGAGCTAAATTCCATCTCAAAAAAAAATGACCATTTCTTTCAAGTTCAATGTTTCACAGATCTCTAAGCCAGGGGCAAAATGCCAACAATCTCTTTGCAAGAATCACCTTTGCTACAGTTCCCAATGAGTTACTCATCTCCATCTGAGATTACCTCAGCCTGGATTTTTGGGTCAGAACCATTCAACAAGTTTCTAGGAAGCTCCAAATTTTTCCATATCTTCCTGTCTTTTCTTGAGCCCTTCAAACTGTTCCAACCTCTGCCTGTTACCCAGTTCCAAAGTCACTTCCACATTTTTGCGTATCTTAATAGCATTATCCCATTCTACTGGTACTAATTTACTGTATTAGTTCATTTTCATACTACTAGGAAGAAATACCTGAGACTGGGTAATTTATAGAGAAAATAAGGTTTAATGGAGTCATAGTTCCACATGTCTGGAGAGGTTTCACAATCATGGCAGAAGGCAAAGGAGGAGCAAAGGCATGTCTTACATGGTGGCAGGCAAGAGAGCATGTGCAGAGGAACTACCCTTTATAAAACCATTGGATCTCATAAGACTTATTAACTCTCATGAGAACAGCATGGGAAAATCTACCTCTATGAATCAATAACCTCACCCTGGGTCCCTCCCACGATGTATAAGGATTATGGGAGGTAAAATTCAAGAAAAAATTTGAGTGGAGACACAGCTAAATCATATCACATAGTATATAAAGGACACATCATTGAAGGCTTAAAGCATAGTAAGTACTTAATGAGTTATAGCTATTAATATAACAAAATAGGAAGAAAAGGAAACAAATGATTATATATAAAGTACATATACATGCATGTATATGTGCTGTGGTTATTTACATGCAAATATATGCTGTTTGAGTTTTAACTATCAACAGATTACTTTTTTGAAATGTTGTAACCTTGAGATCTCTTCTTATATAAGCATTCCTCATCTCATGATCATGCTGTTAATTCTCTGTCCAGTTAGCTTTGGTCTGTCATTTTCCTATATTAGAAAAAATGTAGGCAGTGGACAGATTAGCTTACGTTTCCACTAGATCTTAGTCCTGTTTATTATACTTTAGTTTTTAAATGTATATGTTAATTCACATAACATTCTATGCTCAACTGACAATGCTTATATTTTAAATACACAAAGTGCAGCCAAATTAGATTCAGGGTAACTTTATTGAAAAGCAAGACCTCTAAGGTCTGGCTTCCTCAGGCTCTTTTTTCAGTGACTAAAATAGATCTGACGGCAGAACTGAGAGAATCTGAACATGAGCTCTCTGTTCAGGCATGACAGGCATGGCAACCTGAGCATCCAAGTGGTCATCTCTAGAGAAGGGATTATGACACCTTTCACATCCTTATAATTAGACCTCCTGAGTATGACTCAAAATGACAAAAGAAATCTGAGCAATGGCCCATAGAGGTACTTCTTTTTTTATTTTACTTTCAAAGGGCATCAGTAAATTTTGGTCAAAAGTACAAAGATGGCAAACGTGGCATTCCACAAAAATACAAGCCAAATGTAAGCAAGATGATTGTTTTGAAATTTTAACTTTTTGAAAGAAAACTGATGATTTAGTTGTTCCTCCCCCTTGTGGTTTTCTCATAATTAAAATTAGGTTTAAAACTGAAGCTAATCACTTCACAGGAGTAGATAATATAAAATCTTAAAAATGCAAATTTGTTTTTAATCTGTAAAATATGCCTTAAATGCAATATCAGATAAAATTTTAAGCATCAATTTTAATAGCTTAGGAATTAGGCTTTTCTTGGAAGAAAGATTTCTGAAGCCCCAAAATGCTAAATGCATGAAAAAAATAAGAACAAATGTTTGAGAAGAATGCATAATGGTACAAGAAAGGAGTTTGAGATTAGGACCTTATGACTGACTAGATGTAGCCGGGAACTGTCACTCCCACTGAGAGAGGTCAAAATTTTGAGTAGAGAAACATAATTTGAACAGATATTTGTAGAGAAAACACTAAGAGTGTATGGAGAAGTGATGCAGACACTGAGGCTGAAGAGGGAGAAAGCTGGGAACCCTGTGTAGGGTACAAACATGCTCGAGCTGATTCCTGGTCCTGAATGGCTCCCGGGGAAGGGGTGAGTGAAGGGACTGTGGGACAGCCTACTCTCGCCTTCTGGGATCCTAGCTACAGGGGACCCCACATCTATCATGGACATTTGATCTGGCAGGGTATCTGCCTGAAGAGTAGGTTTCAGCCAGCTTGGAGTTGGGGGACTTTATGTGGGTGCCAGCTCTGGCAGAGTGCAGCCACAGGTGTCAATCCCCCAGAGATCCCCATCTCCCTCCAGGGAGCTCCTTCAGGAAGCTCTAGGTCCTCCAGAAAGGTCTAGCCCCAGCTCACAGCTGGGGCAGGAGAAAGTGAGGCCAACTTTCACATGGAACCATGTCTGTTCTGCAGGCCCTACTGCCTGCCTGCTCCTCCCAGGGCCCCTGCCTGGCCAGCCCACAGGAGTGTGTTCATAGCACAGTCTCTGCTGCCCAGCTTTGGTGCTTTAGTCTATCTGGATATGTTCCCAGCAGCCTGGGGGCACTTTGGATTCCCCAGTGCACCTGGAATCTGATCCCACATGTCTGCAAGCTGAAACTGAAGTGAACTTGTTGTCTGGGGTGACACCCGAAGTTCTGGTCTCACTGCTGTGGAGATTAAGGGGGCAGACACACACAAGGGATGAAGTTAGAGAAGAAATTTAATAGGCAAAAGAAAGAATAACTTTGTGCTACAGAGAGGGGTCCTGGAAAAAATGGGTTGCTAATCCATGTTGAAATGCAGGGAATTTTATAGATGAGCTAGTGGGGTGGTGGTGTCTGATCTCCATAGGGCATGAAAAAATGGTTAGGACCGGGTGTGCCATTTGCATAGGGCAGGAATCTCTGGCAGCCCCAACCCCAATCTTTTATTATGCAAGTGGATTTTCAGCCTGAGGTACTCCATGTTGGACATTTATTTCTTATTGTGCACATGTTAACAAAACAAAAAAGAGAAGATGGAGGCCCCATGATGGATATGCCTAGTCCCAGGTAGTGCTTTTTTTTGGTGCAACTGCTGGCATCCCTTTGTGCAAGCTTCCAGCTTCCTTGTCTATGTTTGTGGTTCTATCTTTCAGGCTTCTCTTTGATAGAAAAGAAGTAATTTCTACTGCTGCTTTTTGTTAGAGGGAAGTTCTGCGAATGACTCTTTCCCCCTCACTATCTGCCTACATAATTTCTCTCTATCTCCTGTATCATTCCCCCACTCAGGAGTGGAAAGCCTAACTGCTATTAGTGGGTGTTGAACGATGACTTCTAACTACTTCCTGCTGGAGAGGGGCATTGTGTGGAGAACAGCAACTAGGTTTCCTACTGGGGTCAATCTAAGGGTCCTCAGAAGAAAGACATTTACATGTGTGGTCACCATTTGGTGTTTAATAGCTTCTAGGTGAGAAGAAACAATTCAAGTTACTGTATTGAGTATACAAGGTCCAAATATTAGTAGAAAACACATGAGCAAAAGGTGGCTTAATAAAGGAGCTAACCAGTACCGTAAAGAAGACTGGAATCTATTAAGGAGGGATTGTAGCAACCTGGGGCTGGAGCCTGCACTTTCTCTTAATCTATCAATGATCCTAATTTGATCTTTAAGTACCATTAGGTTCTCTTCTACTTGACTAGAGATGTTGGTCTTTGAAGCAACGTATTTCATTTAAAAGTGCACAGGTGGCCAGCCTCATGCCTGTAATGCCTGAACTTTGGGAGGCCAAGGCGAATGGATCACTTGGGGCCAGGAGTTCAAGACCAGCCTGGCCAACATCGTGAAACCCCATCTCTATTAAAAATATAAAAATTAGCCAGGTGTGGTGGCAGGCACCTATAATCCCAGCTACTTGGGAGGCTGAGACAGGAGAATTGCTTGAACCCAGGAGGTGGAGGTTGCAGTGAGCCAACATTATACCACTGCACTCCAGCCTGGGTGACAGAGTGAGACTCTGTCTCAAAAAAAAAAAAAGTGCACGTGTATCCCCTACTTTGGACATAAGGTAATCCAGAACCCGTCTATTTAGTGCTACTATTGAGTCTAAAGAATCTATGGATTACTGTTTCATTTCTATGGCTCCTACTGTTGACTTCCACCCTCATTGCATCATAATAGAAATATTAGGTACTGATCTTTCAAGGAGAAGAATACCAGCAAACCAGAATAGTCCTCTGGCTCTAGAATCCCCTTTCCAGGGCTTTTCTAAGATAGGATTGTCATGTGCATGTCTTCCCCAGTCTTCTCTTTCAGTTAAATCTCCATGTGAAGGCATGGAACTGATAGATGTTTGTTCAGTGGATCTGAGATAGTGCACTTTGTAGAAAAGAGCCTAAGTTAGGGATCTGAGATAGTACACTCTCTAGAAAAGATCCTAAGTTAGGAATGTCCCCAGGTGATGCTGCCATGTTAGTGGAATTTAAAAATAACAGGTCTGGGATCACTGCTACTATAGTGCAGGCTCCCTTCCACTGACTAGGGAAGATTAAGTGCAGTCAAAAGCCATGAAGAAAATACAGTCCTGTTCCTCGAAAGGACAGTTCTAAGTTGTGACTTGTGAAAAACACAGATAAATCTTTCTCATCTCTTAGAAGCTTCCTCTTCTTGTACATAATAGCAGCATCTTTGGGATAGGGATATCCACACTCAGATAGTTACTCACAATGCCGTTTGCAATTTTACATACTAAATGAGAAGGACCCCCCTGACAAATGGAGTTTTGAAAGATTAGAGACACAATGTGTCCTGGCCAATATCTCAGATAATCCTTGTGGCAGGGGATGACAGCCCAGACATCCCCTGTTTGCCTACAGATTTGCAGGCCACTAGTATTAGCAAACATCACACAGGGGTCTGGAATTACATGAAAGGACATGTTTGGGGAAGCCCATGTGTTATTTTCTACATCAT